>NW_028284226.1:0-35439 GCF_059516105.1 Syngnathus floridae | reverse complement strand
GGCAAACAAGACACAGCGGTTAGTAACACGATGACTAACAAGGCAAATATTTTTGTTTTCAGCTTGCAACTTGACCGTCTAGAGCGTACAAGGTAATTACAACTGTTTTTTTTTAGCCCTGAAAAGCGAGGGAGTGTGGCGTTTGGGAGGAATGTCGAACTCGGCGTCTGCTTCCAGCCACAGACGCCAAATTTCGACGATTATTTCGACTGGTCAACGGTTGTAAATTATTGCGTTGACTAAAAACTTTATTTAACTCTACTCTTAACTTTGCCGTTTCAGATATGCGGGTATTACACCGCGGAAATGACGTCAATAGGCTGAACTCTCGCCAAAATTCAAATCTGTGGGCGCAATGGCCTTGAGCGAGACACCGGATACAAACACGACGATTATCAACAGAAATATCTTTATTTTCTGCTTGCAAGTGGACCGTCTAGAGCGTACACGGTAAGTACAACTCATTGTGTTTAAAAAGATTTACGTTTGTGTAGTTTGCGTTGCGTTGTATCTGTGAATGTTGGTTGAGGCTAAATGTTAATGTTTAATTTCATTCCTTTAGGTTCCACGGTGTTTGTTGGCTGTATGTTTTCCACTGCAAGAAGAGGCTCGTATCATTGACCAGCAGGAGCTACAATGGTGAGTACCCCTTTCGTCTTCCATTTATGTTAAACACTTCCTATTTCATGTCTAACAGTACTCGATTTAACAAATAACCATAAATAAATACAGTGTGGGCAGTCACGTTAACATATGTGATTATCCTGCCTAATATGTTTATCACAAATATGTCACTAATCACTAATATGTTTATTTGTTTATCACAACACCTTTGGACCTTCAGCAATCGATTATTTCCCTTCATCTACATAGAGACAGAACAATGGTGTCTTAAACATCTCATTCATTTCACCAAATAACTTCACGCAGGTGGATAACGGCCGTCTCGGTCACGCTATGTTGCGTGATGCAGTTTTGAAGAACCAAATGCATTTATTCAATGAATAAGTCAAGCTAGTTCTATGTTTATGATGTTGTAAGTTACGGTACCGATTGAAGTTGAGTTCGAAGCCAGTGGAAAACAGCGCTGCGTTTGTGCTCTCCAGGTACAAATGTTGTGATCTCTGACTGACGACCGGGCGAGACTCGAGTAAGAGATGTCCAAACGAGCTCCGGCAGGGCGGGCCAAGGCGGAGCGAACGGACGCCCTTCAGGCCGCCAATGACGAGCTGAGAACCAAACTGATGGACGTCCAGTTAGAACTTCAGCAGGAGAAGAACAAGGTGAAAACCTCAACAGACAGACACTGCCTGCCTCCCTGCCTGCCTCCCTGCCTGCCTCCCTGCCTGCCTCCCTCCCTCCCAGTTTTCCCGATGTAGATTAGACATGCGTGTGCCATGACTGTGTCAGCCTACATCAACAAATGCACCGAGGACGTCAGCACCACTAAGAATATCATCACCCGGGGCAACCAACGACCCTGGATGACTGAGGAGGTACGTCAAACGCTACGAGCGCGGAACTCTGCCTTCAAGTCTGGCGACAAGGAGACACTGAGGACAGCGAGAGCCAACTTGAACCGTGCCATCAGGATAGCGAAGCGAGACCGCAGTCGAAAATTTCAGGATCGTTTCCACGACGTCAAAAACATCAGGAGTATGTGGCAAGGCATACGGGCGATTACAGACTACAACTCACCCTCCCCCCCCCCCCGGTGGGTGTAGTTGATGCTGACTTTCTAAATGGTCTAAATAACTTCTTTGGGAGGTTCGAGGCACTAAACGGCACTCCAGCAGTTAAAACTGTCCCCCATCAGGAAGAGGAGGTACTCTGCCTTGACTCCGCCGATGTGTTGAAGACCCTGAGGAGAGTCAACCCCTGTAAGGCCCCTGGCCCCGACAACATTCCTGGGCGTGTGTTCAGGGAATGTGCAAGTCATCTGGCTGGGGTCATCACAGACATTTTTAACACCTCGCTGGGCCAAGCCACAGTGCCGGCGTGCTTTAAGACTGCCTCCATCATTCCGGTGCCGAAGAAACCTCAAATCACCTCATTTAATGATTACCGGCCTGTTGCACTGACTCCGGTTATGATGAAGTGCTTCGAAAGGCTGCTTAAAGGTCACATCGTTTCCAGACTCCCCCTATTATTTGACCCGTTCCAGTTTGCCGACCGGCAAAACCGCTCCACTCAGGACGCCATCTCCTCCGTTCTTCACCTGAGCCTGGCTCACCTGGAGGAGAAGAACACCCATGTGCGGAGGCTGTTCCTGGACTTCAGCTCAGCGTTTAACACCATCATCCCACAGCATCTGGTAGGAAAATTGGAACACCTGGGCTTCAACACCCCCCTTCGCAACTGGCTGCTAGACTTCCTCACCAACAGACCTCAGTCAGTCCGGGTCGGACAGAACACCTCTGATGTCATCACCCTCAGCACAGGCTCCCTTCAGGGCTGCGTCCTGAGCCCCCTGCTGTGCACCCTGATGACACACGACTGCGTCCTCAGGTTCACCACCAATCACATCGTGAAGTCAGCAGACGACACAACGGTGGTGGGGCTCATCAGAGACAACAACGACCTGGACTACAGAGAGGAGGTGGAGCAGCTGGTGGGCTGGTGCAGAGAAAACAGCCTGATCCTGAATGAGGAGAAGATGAAGGAGATCATCGTCGACTTCAGGAAAAAACAGCCTCACCACGCTCCACTGATCATCAACAGCTCAGCTGTGGAGGTGGTCAGCACCACCAAATTCCTGGGGGTCCACATCACAGAAGACCTCACCTGGACTATGAACACTACGGCACTGGTCAAGAGGGCACAGAAGCGCTTGTACTTCCTGCGGAGGATGAGGAGAGCCCACCTGCCCCCACCCATCATGAGGACGTTCTACAGGAGCACCATAGAGAGCATTCTGACAAGCTGTCTCTCTGTGTGGTGTGGAGGCTGCACCGCCTCCGATTGGAAGAACGTGAGGAGAGTGGTGAGGACAGCAGAGAGGATCATAGGGGCTCCTCTTCCCTCCATTCAGGACATTTCATCTCAGCGCTGCATGTCCCGTGCCCGTAACATCATCAATGACCCATCACACCCCCACCATGGACTGTTCTCCCTGCTGCCCTCTGGGAAGAGGTTTGCAGCATCCGCTGCAGGTCCACCAGGTTCTGCAACAGCTTTTTCCCTGCTGTCATCAGACTGTTGAACACTAGAACTGTTGAGCTCTAAACTGAACTCTGCATCACACATTCACAGAACTGTACTTTATGACACTACGGACCTCTATCTTGCACTATCTCGCACTACCAACTTTACTGAACTTGTATAAACCCTTTAAATAGAAGTTTAATACATGGTTTAGCATTCCTCTGCACACTCTTGAATACTGTTTTGCCTACTTGCACTATTGCATAATTATCACTGCTGCACTTTATACTTATTTTTAATATATATATATATATATATATATAGTATATGTATATATATATATTGTCATAGGATATGTTACTTCTATTCAACTGCAATATCACTACTTTGTTGTAAGACGTATGCAACGGAATTTCGTTTTGTATGCACCATGTGCAGACAAGATGACAATAAAGTTTGTCTAAGTCTAAGTCTAAGTCATGTCAGGTCAGCTGTCTGGAGAGAGAGAGAAGTCAGGACCTGCGGGCGGAGCACCACCGTGCCACCGCCGCCATGACGGAACTCAAAAGCAAACTCCATGAGGAGAAGCAGAAAGAGTTAGCCATTACCAGGGAGACATTACTGCGGCAGCATGAAATGGAGCTGATGAGAGTGATCAAAATCAAAGATGGAGAGATCCAGCGACTGAATGCCTTGGTCCTCAGCCTGAGGGACGGCTCCATGGACAAGGTGATCCGCTCTATCCGTGTCTGACTATCCGCACGCCACGTCGGGCTTCGATGCGGCCGCGACCGTATTGTGTAGCTTGTCCCCAGTAAGCGTCGCGGCGCTCCGTTGCGGTCTCAACGGCCCGGTGTGGCGCAATGTCTGCTCAGGTGAGGAGGGGGGGCGCTTTGCTGGCGGAGGTGGAGGAGACGCGGCGGTGTCGGGAGACCGAGCGGTGTCGCCTCCACCAGGAGCGCGGAAGAAGCCCTGGCAGCGGCCCAGCAGGCCTGGCAGTCCCGAGCGGCCGAGCTCCGATCGGCTCATCACCAGCATCGGGAGGAGCTGAGCCGAACCAAGAGAGACTGCGAGAGGGAGATCCGCCGACTGGTAGGACTGATCAGATGCGCGGTGCGTGGCTATGTTCCCAATTTCGTTGTATACCTGCAGTGCAATGACACCTAAGGCATTCTATTCTATTCTATTTCACAAGAAGAAAATGTCCGGTTGCTCGCTTCGCTTTTGTCACAGCAAAGGTGTTCTAGTCGATTCAAGAAAAAAATTGGCCGGTTGCTCTCTTTGTTTTTGTCACAATTCTGGCAAATGAGTTTGCCCGCCTGCCTGAGCGCTCCCCGTTTGTACATCCAGACGGATGAGATCAAGCTGAAAGACAGAGCGGTTAGTGTTTTGGATGAAGCCCTGGGGCCGGCCACGTCCACCGCCTTCAGCTGCAGACTCAGGCTGCCGAGCAGCAGATCGCTGCCCTGAGGGATTCCCAAAGGGCGGGCCTAAACTACCCTGGAAGTGGGGTCAACGCCGCTACTAGCAATCCTCTTCATTGCGTAAGCCACCTCATCACACACTTGCAGTACGCATGACTTAGTTCGTTGCTGGAGGAAGGTAGCACAAAAACAGTTTTGAACTTTGAACGAGTGCTTGTGTGTGTGTGTTGCGGGGCGTTTTCAGTCTCAGGAGGATCGGGACACGCGACGGTTTCATCTGAAAATCGCTGAGCTCAGCGCAGTCATCAGGAAACTGGAGGATCGAAACGCCCTGCTTTCTGAAGAGCGCAATGAACTGGTAATTTATTGACGGCACGCTTGAAGGTTTGCGCTACGTTTGATGCGCGCCATCCAGCGAGGCACCCATTGCGCTTGCTTATTAGTTGAGCGGCGCGGCGAGTCGGTTGCCTGGTAGATGTCTTTTATTGGGAGCCAAAGCCACGATTCCGTTCAAACCGATGCAAAAGGAATGGATACGTTCTGGCCCGCGTGTTGTGCGTCTTTCACATCCCGCACTTCATGCTTGCAGCTAAAGCGACTGAGAGAAACAGAAAGCCAGTTTCTGCCACTCCTGTACAAAAACAAACGCCTGAGCAGGAAGAATGAAGAACTCTCGCTGGTGCTGTGTCGCCTTGAAAACAAAGTGCGCTTTGTCACCCAGGAGAACGAGGAGATGGCAAGCTTGGTAAGTCGACGCGGACAACGGCGGCGTGCCAACAGAGTCCACTGCATTTGTGTTCCACAGAGAAGGCCTAGTTCGCTCAATGACCTGGACCGCGGTTGCGGCCAGCAGGACGGTGAAATGGAGTTCCTTCAAGTTGTGGAGCAGCGGCACATCATCGACGACTTGTCCAAGGTCTTCAGGCAGGCGACTCGGTGCACGTACGGCAGCGCCGCGCTCGCTCGCTGTCGCCAGGAAACCTTTTCCGTCCAAAGCTTGGCCGGCGGCCGCCATCCAAAAAATTGGCCCCTTAAATTCCGACCTTTCAAGCAGGAGCATTGTGCGCACGCGTTTGAACACGCTTTAGACTTGTTTTGCCGTTTTCAGCAGCTCAAAGCTCCCGTTTTGTCAGCGCCTTTGCCACTCGCTGTGCGCTGAAAACGACGGACTTGCCCGGCTGCTCAGCCCGTCAACCATGAGCCGCGAGCGCGACGTCATTGTCCGTAGGCAGCTAGTGGCAAAATGCACCCTGTTAGAGTTGCGCTCGCTCCAACTTATTTTGCAAGAACCACACGGGAGACAAGTAAGTTCTTTTGGACACCTGCAGGTGGAGAGTCCATCCGTTGTACGAATGAAGTCTGACTCTCGGCTCCTGCACGAGCATTTTAATTAAGAGAAACAGGGTGGGTGGCCGAACGTGGCTGGGAAAATGCGGAGAAAAGCAAATGTCATTTTCCAGTCAACCAAAGAATTTGTGGATGAAAATGACACAACATTCCAAAGCTGTCCACGCGTTTGTCTCTTCTAGAATGTCAAGTGGGTGGAGGAGAAGCAGCTGCTGCGTCAGAGCAATCAGCAGTTGGCCGAAAAGGTGACGGAAAGAAAGGCGCTGGGCGGAGTCGCTTGGCGTCACACCTGTCGGGAAGCCCCGCAGATGAGGTCTGACTGTCTTTTCAGGTCAGGCGGATGGAGGCGGAAGAAGCGCGTCTGAAAGAGCACATCCAGGATATCCGAGACCAAAACGAACTGCTTGAGTTCCGCATCCTGGAGCTGGAGGTGGGAAGACTCGCACAAGCGTGTTGAGGCCAGAGATGTGACGGACGGACGGACGGACGGACGGACGGATGCATGCCTCTGCCTTTCAGGAGAGGGAGTGGCGCTCCCCCGTCTTGAAGTTTCTGCAAGTCCGTTTCCCAGACGGCCTCAGCCCTTTGCAGATCTACTGCGAGGCCGAGGGCGTGAGCGTACGTAAGGCGTCCCTCGCAACCCTAACCTTAACCCGAGGTCCCAGAACACCTTACATTGCTCCTTGCGCCTTTCCCCCGGACATCGTCATCAGTGATCTGATGAAGAAGCTGGACATCCTGGGCTATAACGCCGTAAGTGTATGTCGAACTCCTTATGTTCGCACTCCACGAGACTCGGCGGCTCAAATTAGACTTTTGGAAGGCTTTGCGCTGAAAGAAGCTTGTTGACGCTGTGCCTTTGGGCTCTTGCAGAATCTCACCAACGAGGAGCAGGTGGTCGTGATTCACGCCAGGACCCTTCTCACCCTAGCCGAGAAGGTAACGCGCACGTCCACGCACGCTCTCGCATTCTGCTTATGTGACAGCAGCCTTTCCTCAGTGGTTAGAATACATCAAAGTGACCAAGTCAGCACTTCAACAGAAGATGTTGGACATTGAAAGTGAGAAGGTAGACAGACACGCGACATCAGCCAAGGGGAACTCCGGCAATGTGCCCCAACAATTCTGACCTTGAGCTGTGCTAGGATATGTTCTGCAAGCAGAAGGGCTACCTGGATGAAGAGTTGGACTTCAGGAAGTGTTCCATGGACCAGGCTCATAAGGTAAGCCGCCCTCAAATCTCCCGCCGGACCACTGATGGACGAGGATTGCGGCCCAGAGGATCCTGGAGCTGGAGGCCATGTTGTACGAGGCGCTACCGCAGCGGGACTGCCCCGCCACGGACGGCGAAAAAGCCAGCCACGCTGGCGTGAATGACGTGCTGACGGCGGATCAGAGAGAAGAGCTTAGGAGCGCCGTGGACCAATGGAAGCGAGCCCTGATGTGCGAGTTGAGGGAGCGCGACGCTTGCATCCTCCAAGAGAGAATGGATCTGCTGCACAGCGCGCAACAGGTAAGGGCCCAAAGCCAGCCCGGCACTTACTTGCACGCTTACTGGCTTTTGAATGCCACTTTCCATTTGTCCGTCCTAGAGGAACAAAGAGCTGAAAGAATTCATCGAAGCTCAGAAGAGACAAATCAAACAATTGGAGGAGAAGTTTCTGTTTCTCTTTCTATTCTTCTCCTTGGCCTTCATTCTGTGGCCCTAACACCAGCTGGTGAGTGAGCTCCAGCGGCACCGCACTCGACACCTCCGATACACTGCCAGCCGGTCTCAGACGTTGGCAGACGCTCCGATGCCAACGTATACCCCCCGCCACGGTGACAGAGGCACCGCGTCACACCGGCGCTCATCCAATCAGAAGGCAGGAAAAGCAAATTCACATAAAGGGCACTTTTGAACCAGAAGAGAGCGCCACAAAAAACGGTTGTTGCCCCAAACGCGCATTAAAAAGGGTCAGAATAACAAGAGTCCCACTGGCCAGCCGGGGCCACCCGTCCAGCTGTTTCTTCAGGGGGGAAAAAAATTGGAGTCACCGGTGAGTACATTTTGCATTTAGCTCTGCTTTTCTGCTTCTGTCTTCAAGTGTGTGGCATCCTGCGATCAAAGATTCAGCCAACCCCAAAGCGGTTGACCTCAACGTCCCACCACCATGCCTACCAGAGCAGGTGACGTGATGCTTTGGACATCCTTCCGTCTCAGATGCCCAAAAGTACTCTTTGCCACATCTGCGGCAATACGGTGTCTTTTCAAAGGTGCAAATAAATCCAGCGTGGGCGGAACACGCACGTCTTCGGTTTTTCCCGCTTTGTTTGTGTGACAGCTGTTGTGAAAATTTTATACAAATAAAGTTGTATAGTACAGGTTTGGCCAAGCCGCAACTCACGAACCGCATGCGGCTCTTTTATGTTCATATCAACATTTGTGTGTGTGTGTGTGTGTGTGTGTGGGGGGGGGGGGGTTGTGCGTGTTGGCTTCACTTGAGTTCAATTTGGTATTTTGGTCAAAAGCGCATGTGGTGAAATTCCACAAAGTAGGATGGGCAAACACATTTCTTTAAACTATGAGTGTCAATTGGGCTCTCGAAATGGCAGGGAAAAGATGCACAGCAAAACGAAAATACGTAGATGAACACAGGACGTTTTAATCAGAGTGGGAAAGTTTCTATTTTTTGTTGAACGTGATGGCAAACCATTCTGCCTGATATGTCAGACCTCAGCGCATTTCAAAGATTCAAATCTTCAGCGCCATGCACTTCAGCTCACTCCATGCTAACATTGATCAGGCGTCGAACCCGCATCATCATGCTTAAGAGGTGGCCATGCTAACCAGTGCGCCATTATGTCAACGCATAATAACTAAGTCTACTGGTCAAAACAGCGGTTACTATATGACGTCGCTACGTCGTGGTCACGTGACGCAGACAAGACGTCAATGGACGTGGGCAGAGTTAACTTGTTTAAAAGGGAGTAGGCAGAAGAAATATTTAATTTATTTAAATCTATTTTGAGTGCACACCATTATGCCAATGCATAACAACTGTAAATCTACTAAACAAAACAGCGGTTGCTATATGACATCTGCCACGTCGTGGTCACGTGACATACGTGACGTCGATGGGCGTAACTTTCGCCGGAATTCAAATCCGCGGGGAGAGTTAACTTGTTTAAAAGAGAGTGGGCAGAAGAATTATTTAATTTATTTAAATCTATTTGGTGTGTGCGCCATTATGTCAATGCATAACAACTGTAAGTCTACTAAACAAAACAGCGGTTGCTATATGACGTCTGCCACGTCGTGGTCACGTGACGCGGACGTGACGTCGACGCCTACTTTACATCCCACCGATCACAGGACCCCTCGGCTGCATAACCGTGCCCCCTTCCCAACCAATCGGATTTGCTATACGCGAAAACGACGCCAATGGAAAGAGCTTCCGCCCAAATTTAAATCCGTGGGCGTGGCTCGCAGCAGGAAGTAGGAAAATGGCGGCGATGTTGACAAAGACACAGCGGATGGTAACATACGACTAACAAGAGAAATATTTTTATTTTCTGCTTGCAACTGGACCGTCCAGAGCGTACACGGTAAGTACAACTCATCGTTTTTAAAAAGAAGTACTTTTGTTGCCCTGAAAAGCGAGTGAGCGTGGCGTTTGTGGCGGACGTCGAATTTCGACGATTCTTTCTGGTCAACGGTTGTAAATGATTGTGTTGATTAAAAAAGAAAACTTGATGTAACTCTACTTTTAACTGCCGTTTCAGATAGATTTGGAATTGCATCACATCCAATTTTGCCTAGAGCGTACACGGTAAGTAACACTCGTTGTGTTTAAGGAGATTTACGTTTGTAATAGCAGAAGTGTAGCCGCGTTGCGTTGTACGTGTGAATGTTGGTCCGGGCGAAATGTTAATGTTTAATTTCATTCCTTTAGGTTCCACGGTGTTTGTTGGCTGCAAGTTTTCCACTGCAAGAAGAGGCTCATATCATTGACCAGGAGCGAGCTACAATGGTGAGTAGCCATAACATTTATGTTAAACACTTCCTATTTCATGTCTAACAGTACTTGATTTAACAAATAACCATAAATAAATACAGTGTGGGCACTGAAGTTAACATATGTGATTATACTGCCTAATCTGTCACCGAGTAGATTGTTGCAAAGTAATATAAGATCCAAAGTTGTAATTCAGAATAGTTTTCAAAAGAAGGCCATTAGAATTATATACAAGTCTGATTACCCTGAACAAGCTATTAATTAAATCACAAATTCTTCAATTCAAAGATTTGGTAGATTATCAGACAAATAATGTCTAACAGTAATTGATTTAACACATCACGATAAGTAGATTGAGTGTGGGCACTCTCAAGTTAACATATGTGATTATACTGCCTAATCTGTTACAGAGTATGTTGTTGCCAAGTAATGTAGAATAGATCCAAAGTAGTAATCCAGAATAGTTTTGAAGAGGCCATTAGAATGATAAACAAATCTGATTACCTTGAACATAATAACAAGCTAAGTGTTTAATATGTCCTATGAAGTCAAAATTGGGCACCATCATGTGGTGAAATTTGGAATTGCATCACATCCAATTTTGCCTGGGAACAAACAGATTACATAAATCTTAGTTTTGAATAAGCCACTCCTTCTCAAACAAGTAAACTCTGCCCATTTTGCGCAGTAGATGTTCTGTTAATATCTAGTATTTATACAAAGTCATAATTTAAATTGCTTTCAACCTTCATTCATCGGTTCAACCAACATTACTCGCTCTTATTACCAACTTGTATTGATTTAACTAAGCGTTTAATACTTCCTATCAGGTCTCAAATCGAGATTTGGCAAAATACAATTTCAGCAAATCCAATTTTGCCAGGGAACAAAAATAGATTAAATAAACTAAATAAGTCCTCTTCCCATTAAATAAATCAGAAAAGTCTGTCTTGTAACCAGTCCTCTTCAAACAAGTAAAGTCTGCCCATTTTGTGCCGTAGATTTTGTGTCTATGCCTAGTATTTAAACAAAATCATAATTTAAACGACTTCTTTCCTTCATTCACTTTGGAAATTTGGAATTGCAGCAAATCGAATTTTGGCAGGGAACAAAAATAGATCAATTAAACTAAATAAGTCTTCTTCCCATTAAATAAATTAAAAAAGTCTGTCTTGTAACCAGTCCTTTTCAAACAAGTAAAGTCTGCCCATTTTGTGCCGTCGATTTTGTGTTAATGCCTAGTATTTATACAAAATTTATACCAGCTCAGTGGCCTAGTGGTAGAGTGTCCGCCCTGAGACTGGAAGGTTGTGGGTTCAAACCCTGGCCGGGTCATACCAAAGACTATAAAAATGGGACCCATTGCCTCCCTGCTTGGCACTCAGCATTAAGGGTTGGAATTGGGGGGTTAGATCACCAAATGATTCCCGGGCGCGAAACCGCTGCTGCCCACTGCTCCCTTCGGGGATGGGTTAAATGCAGAGACAAATTTCACCGCACCCAGTTGTGTGTGTGACAATCATTGGGACTTCAAATCATAATTTAAAGGACTTCATTCCTTCATTCACTTTGGAAATTTGGAATTGCAGCACATCAAATTTTGCCTGGGAAGAAAAGTAGATTAAATAAATTTAATAAGTCTTACTACTTCCCATTAAATAAATTAAATACGTCTTACTTGTTCCCACTCCTTTTCAAAACAGTAGTTTAAAACGAGGGCCCTTCACTCAATCTTTAACCTCAACCCCGCACGTTGTGTTGTATCTGTGAATGTTGGTTGTGGCCAAATGATAGTTTTCTTTCATTCGTTTAGGTTCCAAGAAAACTTGATGTAACTCTACTTTTAACTGCCGTTTCAGATAAGCGGGTATTACGTCGCAGTCAAATGCCGCGGATATGACGTAATTGCCCGAACCTCCGCCAAAATTCAAATCTGTTGGCGCGATGGCCGTGAGCCACTGAGCAGCGACGATTATCAACAGAAATATCTTTATTTTCTGCTTGCAACTGGACCGTCTAGAGCGTACACGGTAAGTAACACTCATTGTGTTTAAGGAGATTTACGTTTGTAATAGCAGAAGTGTAGCCGCGTTGCGTTGTACGTGTGAAAATTGGTCGAGGCGAAATGTTAATGTTTAATTTCATTCCTTTAGGTTCCACGGTGTTTGTTGGCTGCAAGTTTTCCACTGCAAGAAGAGGCTCGTATCATTGACCAGGAGCGAGCTACAATGGTGAGTAGCCATAACATTTATGTTAAACACTTCCTATTTCATGTCTAACAGTACTTGATTTAACAAATAACCATAAATAAATACAGTGTGGGCACTGAAGTTAACATATGTGATTATACTGCCTAATCTGTCACCGAGTAGATTGTTGCAAAGTAATATAAGATCCAAAGTTGTAATTCAGAATAGTTTTCAAAAGAAGGCCATTAGAATTATATACAAGTCTGATTACCCTGAACAAGCTATTAATTAAATCACAAATTCTTCAATTCAAAGATTTGGTAGATTATCAGACAAATAATGTCTAACAGTAATTGATTTAACACATCACGATAAGTAGATTGAGTGTGGGCACTCTCAAGTTAACAGATATGATTATACTGCCTAATCTGTTACAGAGTATGTTGTTGCCAAGTAATGTAGAATAGATCCAAAGTAGTAATCCAGAATAGTTTTGAAGAGGCCATTAGAATAATAAACAAATCTGATTACCTTGAACATAATAACAAGCTAAGTGTTTAATATGTCCTATGAAGTCAAAATTGGGCACCATCATGTGGTGAAATTTGGAATTGCATCACATCCAATTTTGCCTGGGAACAAACAGATTAAATAAATCTTAGTTTTGAATAAGCCACTCCTTCTCAAACAAGTAAACTCTGCCCATTTCGCGCAGTAGATGTTCTGTTAATATCTAGTATTTATACAAAGTCATAATTTAAATTGCTTTCAACCTTCATTCATCGGTTCAACCATCATTACTCGCTCTTATTACCAACTTGTATTGATTTAACTAAGCGTTTAATACTTCCTATCAGGTCTCAAGGCAAGATTTGGCAAAATACAATTTCAGCAAATCCAATTTTGCCAGGGAACAAAAATAGATTAAATAAACTAAATAAGTCTTCTTCCCATTAAATAAATCAGAAAAGTCTGTCTTGTAACCAGTCCTCTTCAAACAAGTAAAGTCTGCCCATTTTGTGCCGTAGATTTTGTGTCTATGCCTAGTATTTAAACAAAATCATAATTTAAACGACTTCTTTCCTTCATTCACTTTGGAAATTTGGAATTGCAGCAAATCGAATTTTGCCAGGGAACAAAAATAGATCAATTAAACTAAATAAGTCTTCTTCCCATTAAATAAATTAAAAAAGTCTGTCTTGTAACCAGTCCTTTTCAAACAAGTAAAGTCTGCCCATTTTGTGCCGTCGATTTTGTGTTAATGCCTAGTATTTATACAAAATCATAATTTAAAGGACTTCATTCCTTCATTCACTTTGGAAATTTGGAATTGCAGCACATCAAATTTTGCCTGGGAAGAAAAGTAGATTAAATAAATTTAATAAGTCTTACTACTTCCCATTAAATAAATTAAATACGTCTTACTTGTTCCCACTCCTTTTCAAAAAAGTAGTTTAAAACGAGGTCCCTTCACTCAACCTTTAACCCTATTTATTCACCTTCTAGGCTAAGTGTTAAAGGCTAAGTGTTAAAGGCTAAGTGTTAAAGGCTAAGTGTTAAAGGCTAAGTGTTAGAGGCTAAGTGCCAGAGGCTAGGCGCCAGAGGCGAGTTTTTGTGGGCTGAAGTTTTAGTGGGGTTAGTGTGAATACAATCCAAAAGAATACAACAGAATACAATACAATAGAATATAATACATAGATTAAATTATATAGCTCTTACTACTTCCCATTAAATAAATTAAATACGTCTTACTTGTTCCCAATCCTTTTCAAAAAAGTAGTTTAAAACGAGGGCCCTTCACTCAACCTTTAACCTCAACCCCGCACGTCACATTGTGTTGTATCTGTGAATGTTGGTTGTGGCCAAATGATAGTTTTCTTTCATTCGTTTAGGTTCCACGGTGTTTGTTGGCTATGTTTTCCACTGTCAGAAGGATGAAAATACAAAGTACAACGCTTGGACGTGGGCGAAGGCGTCACCGGTGAGTCCTTCCTTCCTATTTATTTACCTTCTAGATGCTAGAGGCTAAGTGTTAGAGGCTAAGTGTTAGAGGCTAAGTGTTAAACACAATACGAACAACACAACGATACTGCACTGAACAACACGATACCGCACTGAGAAACACGATACCGCACTGAAAAACACGATACCGCACTGAACAACACCATGCCGCACTGAACACCATGCCACACTGAACAACACCATCCCGCACTGAACAACACCATGCCGCACTAAACAACACCATGCCGCACTGAACAACACCATGCCTCACTGAACGACACCATGCCGCACTGAAAGACACCATGCCGCACTGAACGACACCATGCCGCACTGAAAGACACCATCCCGCACTGAACACCATGCCGCACTGAACAACACCATCCTGCACTGAACAACACCATCCCGCACTGAACAACACCATGCCGCACTGAACAACATTATGCCGCACTGAACATTATGCCGCACTGAACAACACCATGCCGCACTGAACAACACCATGCCGCACTGAACAACATTATGCCGCACTGAACAACACCATGCCGCACTGAACAACACCATGCCGCACTGAACAACACCATGCCGCACTGAACAACACCATGCCGCACTGAACAACATTATGCCGCACTGAACAACACCATGCCGCACTGAACAACACCATCCTGCACTGAACAACACCATTCCGCATTGAACACCATGCCGCACTGAACAACACCATCCCGCACTGAACAACACCATCCCGCACTGAACAACACCATGCCGCACTGAACAACATTATGCCGCACTGAACAACATTATGCCGCACTGAACAACACCATGCCGCACTGAACAACACCATGCCGCACTGAACAACACCATGCCGCACTGAACAACATTATAACGCACTGAACAACACCATCCCGCACTGAACAACACCATGCCGCACTAAACAACATTATGCCGCACTGAACAACATTATGCCGAAATGAACAACACCATGCCGCACTGAACAACACCATGCCGCACTGAACAACACCATGCCGCACTGAACAAAACGATCCCGCATTGAACACCATCCCGCACTGAACAACACCATGCCGCAATGAACAACACCATCCCGCACTGAACAACATTATGCCGCACTGAACAACACCATGCCGCACTGAACAACACCATCCCGCACTGAACAACACCATGCCGCATTGAACAACACCATGCCGCACTGAACAACACCATGCTGCACTGAACAACATTATGCTGCACTGAACAACACGATCCTGCATTGAACAACACCATGCCGCACTGAACAACACCATCCTGCACTGAACAACACCATCCTGCACTGAACAACACCACCCCGCACTGAACAACACGATCCCGCATTGAACAACACCATCCCGCACTGAACAACACCATGCCGCACTGAACAACACCATTCCGCACTGAACAACACCATGCCGCACTGAACAACACCATGCCGCACTGAACAACACCATGCCGCACTGAACAACACCATGCCACACTGAACAACATTATGCCGCACTGAACAACACCATGCCGCACTGAACAACACCATCCCGCACTGAACAACACCATGCCGCATTGAACAACACCATGCCGCACTGAACAACACCATCCTGCACTGAACAACACCATCCCGCACTAAACAACACCATGCCGCACTGAACAACATTATGGCGCACTGGACAACATTATGCCGCACTGAACAACACCATGCCGCACTGAACAACACCATGCCGCACTGAACAACACCATGCCGCACTGAACAACACCATGCCGCACTGAACAACATTATGCCGCACTGAACAACACCATGCCGCACTGAACAACACCATGCCGCACTGAACAACACGATCCCGCATTGAACAACACCATCCTGCACTGAACAACACCATGCCGCACTGAACAACACCATGCCGCACTGAACAACACCATTCCGCACTGAACACCATGCCGCACTGAACAACACCATCCTGCACTGAACAACACCATCCCGCACTGAACAACATTATGCCGCACTGAACAACACCATGCCGCACTGAACAACACCATGCCGCACTGAACAACACGATCCCGCATTGAACAACACCATCCTGCACTGAACAACACCATGCCGCACTGAACAACACCATGCCGCACTGAACAACACCATTCCGCACTGAACACCATGCCGCACTGAACAACACCATCCTGCACTGAACAACCCCATCCCGCACTGAACAACACCATGCCGCATTGAACAACACCATGCCGCACTGAACAACACCATCCTGCACTGAACAACACCATGCCGCACTGAACAACACCATGCCGCACTGAACAACACCATGCCGCACTGAACAACATTATGCCGCACTGAACAACATTATGCCGCACTAAACAACATTATGTCGCACTGAACAACACCATGCCGCACTGAACAACACCATGCTGCACTGAACAACATTATGCCGCACTGAACAACACGATCCCGCATTGAACAACACCATCCCGCAGTGAACAACACCATGCCGCATTGAACAACACCATGCCGCACTGAACAACACCATGCTGCACTGAACAACATTATGCTGCACTGAACAACACGATCCTGCATTGAACAACACCATGCCGCACTGAACAACACCATCCTGCACTGAACAACACCTTTCCACACTGAACAACACCATGCCGCACTGAACAACATTATGCCGCACTGAACAACACCATGCCGCACTGAACAACACCATGCCGCACTGAACAACACCATGCCGCACTGAACAACACCATGCCGCAATGAACAACACCATCCCGCACTGAACAACACCATGCCGCATTGAACAACACCATGCCGCACTGAACAACACCATCCCGCACTGAACAACACCACCCCGCACTGAACAACACGATCCCGCATTGAACAACACCATCCCGGACTGAACAACACCATGCCGCACTGAACAACACCATTCCGCACTGAACAACACCATGCCGCACTGAACAACACCATGCCGCACTGAACAACACCATGCCGCACTGAACAACACCATGCCGCACTGAACAACATTATGCCGCACTGAACAACACCATGCCGCACTGAACAACACCATCCCGCACTGAACAACACCATGCCGCATTGAACAACACCATGCCGCACTGAACAACACCATCCTGCACTGAACAACACCATCCCGCACTGAACAACACCATGCCGCACTGAACAACATTATGGCGCACTGAACAACATTATGCCGCACTGAACAACACCATGCCGCACTGAACAACACCATGCCGCACTGAACAACACCATGCCGCACTGAACAACATTATGCCGCACTGAACAACATTATGCCGCACTGAACAACACCATGCCGCACTGAACAACACCATGCCGCACTGAACAACACCATGCCGCACTGAACAACACGACGTCGCACTGAACAACACGACGCCGCACAGAACAACACGACGCCGCACAGAATAACACAATACCGCACAGAACAACACAATACCGCACAAACAGTTTTAGATAATATTACGTCGCAGTCATGTGACGCGGACATGACGTCAATAGGCGGAACTCACGGCAAAATTATAATCCGTGGGCGTGGCTTGCAACAGGAAGTAGGAAAGCGGCAATTCTGGCAAACAAGACACAGCGGTTAGTAACACGATGACTAACAAGGCAAATATTTTTGTTTTCAGCTTGCAACTTGACCGTCTAGAGCGTACAAGGTAATTACAACTGTTTTTTTTTAGCCCTGAAAAGCGAGGGAGTGTGGCGTTTGGGAGGAATGTCGAACTCGGCGTCTGCTTCCAGCCACAGACGCCAAATTTCGACGATTATTTCGACTGGTCAACGGTTGTAAATTATTGCGTTGACTAAAAACTTTATTTAACTCTACTCTTAACTTTGCCGTTTCAGATATGCGGGTATTACACCGCGGAAATGACGTCAATAGGCTGAACTCTCGCCAAAATTCAAATCTGTGGGCGCAATGGCCTTGAGCGAGACACCGGATACAAACACGACGATTATCAACAGAAATATCTTTATTTTCTGCTTGCAAGTGGACCGTCTAGAGCGTACACGGTAAGTACAACTCATTGTGTTTAAAAAGATTTACGTTTGTGTAGTTTGCGTTGCGTTGTATCTGTGAATGTTGGTTGAGGCTAAATGTTAATGTTTAATTTCATTCCTTTAGGTTCCACGGTGTTTGTTGGCTGTATGTTTTCCACTGCAAGAAGAGGCTCGTATCATTGACCAGCAGGAGCTACAATGGTGAGTACCCCTTTCGTCTTCCATTTATGTTAAACACTTCCTATTTCATGTCTAACAGTACTCGATTTAACAAATAACCATAAATAAATACAGTGTGGGCAGTCACGTTAACATATGTGATTATCCTGCCTAATATGTTTATCACAAATATGTCACTAATCACTAATATGTTTATTTGTTTATCACAACACCTTTGGACCTTCAGCAATCGATTATTTCCCTTCATCTACATAGAGACAGAACAATGGTGTCTTAAACATCTCATTCATTTCACCAAATAACTTCACGCAGGTGGATAACGGCCGTCTCGGTCACGCTATGTTGCGTGATGCAGTTTTGAAGAACCAAATGCATTTATTCAATGAATAAGTCAAGCTAGTTCTATGTTTATGATGTTGTAAGTTACGGTACCGATTGAAGTTGAGTTCGAAGCCAGTGGAAAACAGCGCTGCGTTTGTGCTCTCCAGGTACAAATGTTGTGATCTCTGACTGACGACCGGGCGAGACTCGAGTAAGAGATGTCCAAACGAGCTCCGGCAGGGCGGGCCAAGGCGGAGCGAACGGACGCCCTTCAGGCCGCCAATGACGAGCTGAGAACCAAACTGATGGACGTCCAGTTAGAACTTCAGCAGGAGAAGAACAAGGTGAAAACCTCAACAGACAGACACTGCCTGCCTCCCTGCCTGCCTCCCTGCCTGCCTCCCTGCCTGCCTCCCTCCCTCCCAGTTTTCCCGATGTAGATTAGACATGCGTGTGCCATGACTGTGTCAGCCTACATCAACAAATGCACCGAGGACGTCAGCACCACTAAGAATATCATCACCCGGGGCAACCAACGACCCTGGATGACTGAGGAGGTACGTCAAACGCTACGAGCGCGGAACTCTGCCTTCAAGTCTGGCGACAAGGAGACACTGAGGACAGCGAGAGCCAACTTGAACCGTGCCATCAGGATAGCGAAGCGAGACCGCAGTCGAAAATTTCAGGATCGTTTCCACGACGTCAAAAACATCAGGAGTATGTGGCAAGGCATACGGGCGATTACAGACTACAACTCACCCTCCCCCCCCCCCCGGTGGGTGTAGTTGATGCTGACTTTCTAAATGGTCTAAATAACTTCTTTGGGAGGTTCGAGGCACTAAACGGCACTCCAGCAGTTAAAACTGTCCCCCATCAGGAAGAGGAGGTACTCTGCCTTGACTCCGCCGATGTGTTGAAGACCCTGAGGAGAGTCAACCCCTGTAAGGCCCCTGGCCCCGACAACATTCCTGGGCGTGTGTTCAGGGAATGTGCAAGTCATCTGGCTGGGGTCATCACAGACATTTTTAACACCTCGCTGGGCCAAGCCACAGTGCCGGCGTGCTTTAAGACTGCCTCCATCATTCCGGTGCCGAAGAAACCTCAAATCACCTCATTTAATGATTACCGGCCTGTTGCACTGACTCCGGTTATGATGAAGTGCTTCGAAAGGCTGCTTAAAGGTCACATCGTTTCCAGACTCCCCCTATTATTTGACCCGTTCCAGTTTGCCGACCGGCAAAACCGCTCCACTCAGGACGCCATCTCCTCCGTTCTTCACCTGAGCCTGGCTCACCTGGAGGAGAAGAACACCCATGTGCGGAGGCTGTTCCTGGACTTCAGCTCAGCGTTTAACACCATCATCCCACAGCATCTGGTAGGAAAATTGGAACACCTGGGCTTCAACACCCCCCTTCGCAACTGGCTGCTAGACTTCCTCACCAACAGACCTCAGTCAGTCCGGGTCGGACAGAACACCTCTGATGTCATCACCCTCAGCACAGGCTCCCTTCAGGGCTGCGTCCTGAGCCCCCTGCTGTGCACCCTGATGACACACGACTGCGTCCTCAGGTTCACCACCAATCACATCGTGAAGTCAGCAGACGACACAACGGTGGTGGGGCTCATCAGAGACAACAACGACCTGGACTACAGAGAGGAGGTGGAGCAGCTGGTGGGCTGGTGCAGAGAAAACAGCCTGATCCTGAATGAGGAGAAGATGAAGGAGATCATCGTCGACTTCAGGAAAAAACAGCCTCACCACGCTCCACTGATCATCAACAGCTCAGCTGTGGAGGTGGTCAGCACCACCAAATTCCTGGGGGTCCACATCACAGAAGACCTCACCTGGACTATGAACACTACGGCACTGGTCAAGAGGGCACAGAAGCGCTTGTACTTCCTGCGGAGGATGAGGAGAGCCCACCTGCCCCCACCCATCATGAGGACGTTCTACAGGAGCACCATAGAGAGCATTCTGACAAGCTGTCTCTCTGTGTGGTGTGGAGGCTGCACCGCCTCCGATTGGAAGAACGTGAGGAGAGTGGTGAGGACAGCAGAGAGGATCATAGGGGCTCCTCTTCCCTCCATTCAGGACATTTCATCTCAGCGCTGCATGTCCCGTGCCCGTAACATCATCAATGACCCATCACACCCCCACCATGGACTGTTCTCCCTGCTGCCCTCTGGGAAGAGGTTTGCAGCATCCGCTGCAGGTCCACCAGGTTCTGCAACAGCTTTTTCCCTGCTGTCATCAGACTGTTGAACACTAGAACTGTTGAGCTCTAAACTGAACTCTGCATCACACATTCACAGAACTGTACTTTATGACACTACGGACCTCTATCTTGCACTATCTCGCACTACCAACTTTACTGAACTTGTATAAACCCTTTAAATAGAAGTTTAATACATGGTTTAGCATTCCTCTGCACACTCTTGAATACTGTTTTGCCTACTTGCACTATTGCATAATTATCACTGCTGCACTTTATACTTATTTTTAATATATATATATATATATATATATAGTATATGTATATATATATATTGTCATAGGATATGTTACTTCTATTCAACTGCAATATCACTACTTTGTTGTAAGACGTATGCAACGGAATTTCGTTTTGTATGCACCATGTGCAGACAAGATGACAATAAAGTTTGTCTAAGTCTAAGTCTAAGTCATGTCAGGTCAGCTGTCTGGAGAGAGAGAGAAGTCAGGACCTGCGGGCGGAGCACCACCGTGCCACCGCCGCCATGACGGAACTCAAAAGCAAACTCCATGAGGAGAAGCAGAAAGAGTTAGCCATTACCAGGGAGACATTACTGCGGCAGCATGAAATGGAGCTGATGAGAGTGATCAAAATCAAAGATGGAGAGATCCAGCGACTGAATGCCTTGGTCCTCAGCCTGAGGGACGGCTCCATGGACAAGGTGATCCGCTCTATCCGTGTCTGACTATCCGCACGCCACGTCGGGCTTCGATGCGGCCGCGACCGTATTGTGTAGCTTGTCCCCAGTAAGCGTCGCGGCGCTCCGTTGCGGTCTCAACGGCCCGGTGTGGCGCAATGTCTGCTCAGGTGAGGAGGGGGGGCGCTTTGCTGGCGGAGGTGGAGGAGACGCGGCGGTGTCGGGAGACCGAGCGGTGTCGCCTCCACCAGGAGCGCGGAAGAAGCCCTGGCAGCGGCCCAGCAGGCCTGGCAGTCCCGAGCGGCCGAGCTCCGATCGGCTCATCACCAGCATCGGGAGGAGCTGAGCCGAACCAAGAGAGACTGCGAGAGGGAGATCCGCCGACTGGTAGGACTGATCAGATGCGCGGTGCGTGGCTATGTTCCCAATTTCGTTGTATACCTGCAGTGCAATGACACCTAAGGCATTCTATTCTATTCTATTTCACAAGAAGAAAATGTCCGGTTGCTCGCTTCGCTTTTGTCACAGCAAAGGTGTTCTAGTCGATTCAAGAAAAAAATTGGCCGGTTGCTCTCTTTGTTTTTGTCACAATTCTGGCAAATGAGTTTGCCCGCCTGCCTGAG
Source organism: Syngnathus floridae (assembly GCF_059516105.1). Lineage (NCBI taxonomy): Eukaryota > Metazoa > Chordata > Actinopteri > Syngnathiformes > Syngnathidae > Syngnathus > Syngnathus floridae. Next base: position 13,245 of record NW_028284226.1, on the reverse strand, counting down.
CGCTCCCCGTTTGTACATCCAGACGGATGAGATCAAGCTGAAAGACAGAGCGGTTAGTGTTTTGGATGAAGCCCTGGGGCCGGCCACGTCCACCGCCTTCAGCTGCAGACTCAGGCTGCCGAGCAGCAGATCGCTGCCCTGAGGGATTCCCAAAGGGCGGGCCTAAACTACCCTGGAAGTGGGGTCAACGCCGCTACTAGCAATCCTCTTCATTGCGTAAGCCACCTCATCACACACTTGCAGTACGCATGACTTAGTTCGTTGCTGGAGGAAGGTAGCACAAAAACAGTTTTGAACTTTGAACGAGTGCTTGTGTGTGTGTGTTGCGGGGCGTTTTCAGTCTCAGGAGGATCGGGACACGCGACGGTTTCATCTGAAAATCGCTGAGCTCAGCGCAGTCATCAGGAAACTGGAGGATCGAAACGCCCTGCTTTCTGAAGAGCGCAATGAACTGGTAATTTATTGACGGCACGCTTGAAGGTTTGCGCTACGTTTGATGCGCGCCATCCAGCGAGGCACCCATTGCGCTTGCTTATTAGTTGAGCGGCGCGGCGAGTCGGTTGCCTGGTAGATGTCTTTTATTGGGAGCCAAAGCCACGATTCCGTTCAAACCGATGCAAAAGGAATGGATACGTTCTGGCCCGCGTGTTGTGCGTCTTTCACATCCCGCACTTCATGCTTGCAGCTAAAGCGACTGAGAGAAACAGAAAGCCAGTTTCTGCCACTCCTGTACAAAAACAAACGCCTGAGCAGGAAGAATGAAGAACTCTCGCTGGTGCTGTGTCGCCTTGAAAACAAAGTGCGCTTTGTCACCCAGGAGAACGAGGAGATGGCAAGCTTGGTAAGTCGACGCGGACAACGGCGGCGTGCCAACAGAGTCCACTGCATTTGTGTTCCACAGAGAAGGCCTAGTTCGCTCAATGACCTGGACCGCGGTTGCGGCCAGCAGGACGGTGAAATGGAGTTCCTTCAAGTTGTGGAGCAGCGGCACATCATCGACGACTTGTCCAAGGTCTTCAGGCAGGCGACTCGGTGCACGTACGGCAGCGCCGCGCTCGCTCGCTGTCGCCAGGAAACCTTTTCCGTCCAAAGCTTGGCCGGCGGCCGCCATCCAAAAAATTGGCCCCTTAAATTCCGACCTTTCAAGCAGGAGCATTGTGCGCACGCGTTTGAACACGCTTTAGACTTGTTTTGCCGTTTTCAGCAGCTCAAAGCTCCCGTTTTGTCAGCGCCTTTGCCACTCGCTGTGCGCTGAAAACGACGGACTTGCCCGGCTGCTCAGCCCGTCAACCATGAGCCGCGAGCGCGACGTCATTGTCCGTAGGCAGCTAGTGGCAAAATGCACCCTGTTAGAGTTGCGCTCGCTCCAACTTATTTTGCAAGAACCACACGGGAGACAAGTAAGTTCTTTTGGACACCTGCAGGTGGAGAGTCCATCCGTTGTACGAATGAAGTCTGACTCTCGGCTCCTGCACGAGCATTTTAATTAAGAGAAACAGGGTGGGTGGCCGAACGTGGCTGGGAAAATGCGGAGAAAAGCAAATGTCATTTTCCAGTCAACCAAAGAATTTGTGGATGAAAATGACACAACATTCCAAAGCTGTCCACGCGTTTGTCTCTTCTAGAATGTCAAGTGGGTGGAGGAGAAGCAGCTGCTGCGTCAGAGCAATCAGCAGTTGGCCGAAAAGGTGACGGAAAGAAAGGCGCTGGGCGGAGTCGCTTGGCGTCACACCTGTCGGGAAGCCCCGCAGATGAGGTCTGACTGTCTTTTCAGGTCAGGCGGATGGAGGCGGAAGAAGCGCGTCTGAAAGAGCACATCCAGGATATCCGAGACCAAAACGAACTGCTTGAGTTCCGCATCCTGGAGCTGGAGGTGGGAAGACTCGCACAAGCGTGTTGAGGCCAGAGATGTGACGGACGGACGGACGGACGGACGGACGGATGCATGCCTCTGCCTTTCAGGAGAGGGAGTGGCGCTCCCCCGTCTTGAAGTTTCTGCAAGTCCGTTTCCCAGACGGCCTCAGCCCTTTGCAGATCTACTGCGAGGCCGAGGGCGTGAGCGTACGTAAGGCGTCCCTCGCAACCCTAACCTTAACCCGAGGTCCCAGAACACCTTACATTGCTCCTTGCGCCTTTCCCCCGGACATCGTCATCAGTGATCTGATGAAGAAGCTGGACATCCTGGGCTATAACGCCGTAAGTGTATGTCGAACTCCTTATGTTCGCACTCCACGAGACTCGGCGGCTCAAATTAGACTTTTGGAAGGCTTTGCGCTGAAAGAAGCTTGTTGACGCTGTGCCTTTGGGCTCTTGCAGAATCTCACCAACGAGGAGCAGGTGGTCGTGATTCACGCCAGGACCCTTCTCACCCTAGCCGAGAAGGTAACGCGCACGTCCACGCACGCTCTCGCATTCTGCTTATGTGACAGCAGCCTTTCCTCAGTGGTTAGAATACATCAAAGTGACCAAGTCAGCACTTCAACAGAAGATGTTGGACATTGAAAGTGAGAAGGTAGACAGACACGCGACATCAGCCAAGGGGAACTCCGGCAATGTGCCCCAACAATTCTGACCTTGAGCTGTGCTAGGATATGTTCTGCAAGCAGAAGGGCTACCTGGATGAAGAGTTGGACTTCAGGAAGTGTTCCATGGACCAGGCTCATAAGGTAAGCCGCCCTCAAATCTCCCGCCGGACCACTGATGGACGAGGATTGCGGCCCAGAGGATCCTGGAGCTGGAGGCCATGTTGTACGAGGCGCTACCGCAGCGGGACTGCCCCGCCACGGACGGCGAAAAAGCCAGCCACGCTGGCGTGAATGACGTGCTGACGGCGGATCAGAGAGAAGAGCTTAGGAGCGCCGTGGACCAATGGAAGCGAGCCCTGATGTGCGAGTTGAGGGAGCGCGACGCTTGCATCCTCCAAGAGAGAATGGATCTGCTGCACAGCGCGCAACAGGTAAGGGCCCAAAGCCAGCCCGGCACTTACTTGCACGCTTACTGGCTTTTGAATGCCACTTTCCATTTGTCCGTCCTAGAGGAACAAAGAGCTGAAAGAATTCATCGAAGCTCAGAAGAGACAAATCAAACAATTGGAGGAGAAGTTTCTGTTTCTCTTTCTATTCTTCTCCTTGGCCTTCATTCTGTGGCCCTAACACCAGCTGGTGAGTGAGCTCCAGCGGCACCGCACTCGACACCTCCGATACACTGCCAGCCGGTCTCAGACGTTGGCAGACGCTCCGATGCCAACGTATACCCCCCGCCACGGTGACAGAGGCACCGCGTCACACCGGCGCTCATCCAATCAGAAGGCAGGAAAAGCAAATTCACATAAAGGGCACTTTTGAACCAGAAGAGAGCGCCACAAAAAACGGTTGTTGCCCCAAACGCGCATTAAAAAGGGTCAGAATAACAAGAGTCCCACTGGCCAGCCGGGGCCACCCGTCCAGCTGTTTCTTCAGGGGGGAAAAAAATTGGAGTCACCGGTGAGTACATTTTGCATTTAGCTCTGCTTTTCTGCTTCTGTCTTCAAGTGTGTGGCATCCTGCGATCAAAGATTCAGCCAACCCCAAAGCGGTTGACCTCAACGTCCCACCACCATGCCTACCAGAGCAGGTGACGTGATGCTTTGGACATCCTTCCGTCTCAGATGCCCAAAAGTACTCTTTGCCACATCTGCGGCAATACGGTGTCTTTTCAAAGGTGCAAATAAATCCAGCGTGGGCGGAACACGCACGTCTTCGGTTTTTCCCGCTTTGTTTGTGTGACAGCTGTTGTGAAAATTTTATACAAATAAAGTTGTATAGTACAGGTTTGGCCAAGCCGCAACTCACGAACCGCATGCGGCTCTTTTATGTTCATATCAACATTTGTGTGTGTGTGTGTGTGTGTGTGTGGGGGGGGGGGGGTTGTGCGTGTTGGCTTCACTTGAGTTCAATTTGGTATTTTGGTCAAAAGCGCATGTGGTGAAATTCCACAAAGTAGGATGGGCAAACACATTTCTTTAAACTATGAGTGTCAATTGGGCTCTCGAAATGGCAGGGAAAAGATGCACAGCAAAACGAAAATACGTAGATGAACACAGGACGTTTTAATCAGAGTGGGAAAGTTTCTATTTTTTGTTGAACGTGATGGCAAACCATTCTGCCTGATATGTCAGACCTCAGCGCATTTCAAAGATTCAAATCTTCAGCGCCATGCACTTCAGCTCACTCCATGCTAACATTGATCAGGCGTCGAACCCGCATCATCATGCTTAAGAGGTGGCCATGCTAACCAGTGCGCCATTATGTCAACGCATAATAACTAAGTCTACTGGTCAAAACAGCGGTTACTATATGACGTCGCTACGTCGTGGTCACGTGACGCAGACAAGACGTCAATGGACGTGGGCAGAGTTAACTTGTTTAAAAGGGAGTAGGCAGAAGAAATATTTAATTTATTTAAATCTATTTTGAGTGCACACCATTATGCCAATGCATAACAACTGTAAATCTACTAAACAAAACAGCGGTTGCTATATGACATCTGCCACGTCGTGGTCACGTGACATACGTGACGTCGATGGGCGTAACTTTCGCCGGAATTCAAATCCGCGGGGAGAGTTAACTTGTTTAAAAGAGAGTGGGCAGAAGAATTATTTAATTTATTTAAATCTATTTGGTGTGTGCGCCATTATGTCAATGCATAACAACTGTAAGTCTACTAAACAAAACAGCGGTTGCTATATGACGTCTGCCACGTCGTGGTCACGTGACGCGGACGTGACGTCGACGCCTACTTTACATCCCACCGATCACAGGACCCCTCGGCTGCATAACCGTGCCCCCTTCCCAACCAATCGGATTTGCTATACGCGAAAACGACGCCAATGGAAAGAGCTTCCGCCCAAATTTAAATCCGTGGGCGTGGCTCGCAGCAGGAAGTAGGAAAATGGCGGCGATGTTGACAAAGACACAGCGGATGGTAACATACGACTAACAAGAGAAATATTTTTATTTTCTGCTTGCAACTGGACCGTCCAGAGCGTACACGGTAAGTACAACTCATCGTTTTTAAAAAGAAGTACTTTTGTTGCCCTGAAAAGCGAGTGAGCGTGGCGTTTGTGGCGGACGTCGAATTTCGACGATTCTTTCTGGTCAACGGTTGTAAATGATTGTGTTGATTAAAAAAGAAAACTTGATGTAACTCTACTTTTAACTGCCGTTTCAGATAGATTTGGAATTGCATCACATCCAATTTTGCCTAGAGCGTACACGGTAAGTAACACTCGTTGTGTTTAAGGAGATTTACGTTTGTAATAGCAGAAGTGTAGCCGCGTTGCGTTGTACGTGTGAATGTTGGTCCGGGCGAAATGTTAATGTTTAATTTCATTCCTTTAGGTTCCACGGTGTTTGTTGGCTGCAAGTTTTCCACTGCAAGAAGAGGCTCATATCATTGACCAGGAGCGAGCTACAATGGTGAGTAGCCATAACATTTATGTTAAACACTTCCTATTTCATGTCTAACAGTACTTGATTTAACAAATAACCATAAATAAATACAGTGTGGGCACTGAAGTTAACATATGTGATTATACTGCCTAATCTGTCACCGAGTAGATTGTTGCAAAGTAATATAAGATCCAAAGTTGTAATTCAGAATAGTTTTCAAAAGAAGGCCATTAGAATTATATACAAGTCTGATTACCCTGAACAAGCTATTAATTAAATCACAAATTCTTCAATTCAAAGATTTGGTAGATTATCAGACAAATAATGTCTAACAGTAATTGATTTAACACATCACGATAAGTAGATTGAGTGTGGGCACTCTCAAGTTAACATATGTGATTATACTGCCTAATCTGTTACAGAGTATGTTGTTGCCAAGTAATGTAGAATAGATCCAAAGTAGTAATCCAGAATAGTTTTGAAGAGGCCATTAGAATGATAAACAAATCTGATTACCTTGAACATAATAACAAGCTAAGTGTTTAATATGTCCTATGAAGTCAAAATTGGGCACCATCATGTGGTGAAATTTGGAATTGCATCACATCCAATTTTGCCTGGGAACAAACAGATTACATAAATCTTAGTTTTGAATAAGCCACTCCTTCTCAAACAAGTAAACTCTGCCCATTTTGCGCAGTAGATGTTCTGTTAATATCTAGTATTTATACAAAGTCATAATTTAAATTGCTTTCAACCTTCATTCATCGGTTCAACCAACATTACTCGCTCTTATTACCAACTTGTATTGATTTAACTAAGCGTTTAATACTTCCTATCAGGTCTCAAATCGAGATTTGGCAAAATACAATTTCAGCAAATCCAATTTTGCCAGGGAACAAAAATAGATTAAATAAACTAAATAAGTCCTCTTCCCATTAAATAAATCAGAAAAGTCTGTCTTGTAACCAGTCCTCTTCAAACAAGTAAAGTCTGCCCATTTTGTGCCGTAGATTTTGTGTCTATGCCTAGTATTTAAACAAAATCATAATTTAAACGACTTCTTTCCTTCATTCACTTTGGAAATTTGGAATTGCAGCAAATCGAATTTTGGCAGGGAACAAAAATAGATCAATTAAACTAAATAAGTCTTCTTCCCATTAAATAAATTAAAAAAGTCTGTCTTGTAACCAGTCCTTTTCAAACAAGTAAAGTCTGCCCATTTTGTGCCGTCGATTTTGTGTTAATGCCTAGTATTTATACAAAATTTATACCAGCTCAGTGGCCTAGTGGTAGAGTGTCCGCCCTGAGACTGGAAGGTTGTGGGTTCAAACCCTGGCCGGGTCATACCAAAGACTATAAAAATGGGACCCATTGCCTCCCTGCTTGGCACTCAGCATTAAGGGTTGGAATTGGGGGGTTAGATCACCAAATGATTCCCGGGCGCGGCACCGCTGCTGCCCACTGCTCCCTTCGGGGATGGGTTAAATGCAGAGACAAATTTCACCGCACCCAGTTGTGTGTGTGACAATCATTGGGACTTCAAATCATAATTTAAAGGACTTCATTCCTTCATTCACTTTGGAAATTTGGAATTGCAGCACATCAAATTTTGCCTGGGAAGAAAAGTAGATTAAATAAATTTAATAAGTCTTACTACTTCCCATTAAATAAATTAAATACGTCTTACTTGTTCCCACTCCTTTTCAAAACAGTAGTTTAAAACGAGGGCCCTTCACTCAATCTTTAACCTCAACCCCGCACGTTGTGTTGTATCTGTGAATGTTGGTTGTGGCCAAATGATAGTTTTCTTTCATTCGTTTAGGTTCCAAGAAAACTTGATGTAACTCTACTTTTAACTGCCGTTTCAGATAAGCGGGTATTACGTCGCAGTCATGTGCCGCGGATATGACGTAATTGCCCGAACCTCCGATTCAAATCTGTTGGCGCGATGGCCGTGAGCCACTGAGCAGCGACGATTATCAACAGAAATATCTTTATTTTCTGCTTGCAACTGGACCGTCTAGAGCGTACACGGTAAGTAACACTCATTGTGTTTAAGGAGATTTACGTTTGTAATAGCAGAAGTGTAGCCGCGTTGCGTTGTACGTGTGAAAATTGGTCGAGGCGAAATGTTAATGTTTAATTTCATTCCTTTAGGTTCCACGGTGTTTGTTGGCTGCAAGTTTTCCACTGCAAGAAGAGGCTCGTATCATTGACCAGGAGCGAGCTACAATGGTGAGTAGCCATAACATTTATGTTAAACACTTCCTATTTCATGTCTAACAGTACTTGATTTAACAAATAACCATAAATAAATACAGTGTGGGCACTGAAGTTAACATATGTGATTATACTGCCTAATCTGTCACGGAGTAGATTGTTGCAAAGTAATATAAGATCCAAAGTTGTAATTCAGAATAGTTTTCAAAAGAAGGCCATTAGAATTATATACAAGTCTGATTACCCTGAACAAGCTATTAATTAAATCACAAATTCTTCAATTCAAAGATTTGGTAGATTATCAGACAAATAATGTCTAACAGTAATTGATTTAACACATCACGATAAGTAGATTGAGTGTGGGCACTCTCAAGTTAACAGATATGATTATACTGCCTAATCTGTTACAGAGTATGTTGTTGCCAAGTAATGTAGAATAGATCCAAAGTAGTAATCCAGAATAGTTTTGAAGAGGCCATTAGAATAATAAACAAATCTGATTACCTTGAACATAATAACAAGCTAAGTGTTTAATATGTCCTATGAAGTCAAAATTGGGCACCATCATGTGGTGAAATTTGGAATTGCATCACATCCAATTTTGCCTGGGAACAAACAGATTAAATAAATCTTAGTTTTGAATAAGCCACTCCTTCTCAAACAAGTAAACTCTGCCCATTTCGCGCAGTAGATGTTCTGTTAATATCTAGTATTTATACAAAGTCATAATTTAAATTGCTTTCAACCTTCATTCATCGGTTCAACCAACATTACTCGCTCTTATTACCAACTTGTATTGATTTAACTAAGCGTTTAATACTTCCTATCAGGTCTCAAGGCAAGATTTGGCAAAATACAATTTCAGCAAATCCAATTTTGCCAGGGAACAAAAATAGATTAAATAAACTAAATAAGTCTTCTTCCCATTAAATAAATCAGAAAAGTCTGTCTTGTAACCAGTCCTCTTCAAACAAGTAAAGTCTGCCCATTTTGTGCCGTAGATTTTGTGTCTATGCCTAGTATTTAAACAAAATCATAATTTAAACGACTTCTTTCCTTCATTCACTTTGGAAATTTGGAATTGCAGCAAATCGAATTTTGCCAGGGAACAAAAATAGATCAATTAAACTAAATAAGTCTTCTTCCCATTAAATAAATTAAAAAAGTCTGTCTTGTAACCAGTCCTTTTCAAACAAGTAAAGTCTGCCCATTTTGTGCCGTCGATTTTGTGTTAATGCCTAGTATTTATACAAAATCATAATTTAAAGGACTTCATTCCTTCATTCACTTTGGAAATTTGGAATTGCAGCACATCAAATTTTGCCTGGGAAGAAAAGTAGATTAAATAAATTTAATAAGTCTTACTACTTCCCATTAAATAAATTAAATACGTCTTACTTGTTCCCACTCCTTTTCAAAAAAGTAGTTTAAAACGAGGTCCCTTCACTCAACCTTTAACCCTATTTATTCACCTTCTAGGCTAAGTGTTAAAGGCTAAGTGTTAAAGGCTAAGTGTTAAAGGCTAAGTGTTAAAGGCTAAGTGTTAGAGGCTAAGTGCCAGAGGCTAGGCGCCAGAGGCGAGTTTTTGTGGGCTGAAGTTTTAGTGGGGTTAGTGTGAATACAATCCAAAAGAATACAACAGAATACAATACAATAGAATATAATACATAGATTAAATTATATAGCTCTTACTACTTCCCATTAAATAAATTAAATACGTCTTACTTGTTCCCAATCCTTTTCAAAAAAGTAGTTTAAAACGAGGGCCCTTCACTCAACCTTTAACCTCAACCCCGCACGTCACATTGTGTTGTATCTGTGAATGTTGGTTGTGGCCAAATGATAGTTTTCTTTCATTCGTTTAGGTTCCACGGTGTTTGTTGGCTATGTTTTCCACTGTCAGAAGGATGAAAATACAAAGTACAACGCTTGGACGTGGGCGAAGGCGTCACCGGTGAGTCCTTCCTTCCTATTTATTTACCTTCTAGATGCTAGAGGCTAAGTGTTAGAGGCTAAGTGTTAGAGGCTAAGTGTTAAACACAATACGAACAACACAACGATACTGCACTGAACAACACGATACCGCACTGAGAAACACGATACCGCACTGAAAAACACGATACCGCACTGAACAACACCATGCCGCACTGAACACCATGCCACACTGAACAACACCATCCCGCACTGAACAACACCATGCCGCACTAAACAACACCATGCCGCACTGAACAACACCATGCCTCACTGAACGACACCATGCCGCACTGAAAGACACCATGCCGCACTGAACGACACCATGCCGCACTGAAAGACACCATCCCGCACTGAACACCATGCCGCACTGAACAACACCATCCTGCACTGAACAACACCATCCCGCACTGAACAACACCATGCCGCACTGAACAACATTATGCCGCACTGAACATTATGCCGCACTGAACAACACCATGCCGCACTGAACAACACCATGCCGCACTGAACAACATTATGCCGCACTGAACAACACCATGCCGCACTGAACAACACCATGCCGCACTGAACAACACCATGCCGCACTGAACAACACCATGCCGCACTGAACAACATTATGCCGCACTGAACAACACCATGCCGCACTGAACAACACCATCCTGCACTGAACAACACCATTCCGCATTGAACACCATGCCGCACTGAACAACACCATCCCGCACTGAACAACACCATCCCGCACTGAACAACACCATGCCGCACTGAACAACATTATGCCGCACTGAACAACATTATGCCGCACTGAACAACACCATGCCGCACTGAACAACACCATGCCGCACTGAACAACACCATGCCGCACTGAACAACATTATAACGCACTGAACAACACCATCCCGCACTGAACAACACCATGCCGCACTAAACAACATTATGCCGCACTGAACAACATTATGCCGAAATGAACAACACCATGCCGCACTGAACAACACCATGCCGCACTGAACAACACCATGCCGCACTGAACAAAACGATCCCGCATTGAACACCATCCCGCACTGAACAACACCATGCCGCAATGAACAACACCATCCCGCACTGAACAACATTATGCCGCACTGAACAACACCATGCCGCACTGAACAACACCATCCCGCACTGAACAACACCATGCCGCATTGAACAACACCATGCCGCACTGAACAACACCATGCTGCACTGAACAACATTATGCTGCACTGAACAACACGATCCTGCATTGAACAACACCATGCCGCACTGAACAACACCATCCTGCACTGAACAACACCATCCTGCACTGAACAACACCACCCCGCACTGAACAACACGATCCCGCATTGAACAACACCATCCCGCACTGAACAACACCATGCCGCACTGAACAACACCATTCCGCACTGAACAACACCATGCCGCACTGAACAACACCATGCCGCACTGAACAACACCATGCCGCACTGAACAACACCATGCCGCACTGAACAACATTATGCCGCACTGAACAACACCATGCCGCACTGAACAACACCATCCCGCATTGAACAACACCATGCCGCATTGAACAACACCATGCCGCACTGAACAACACCATCCCGCACTGAACAACACCATCCCGCACTAAACAACACCATGCCGCACTGAACAACATTATGGCGCACTGGACAACATTATGCCGCACTGAACAACACCATGCCGCACTGAACAACACCATGCCGCACTGAACAACACCATGCCGCACTGAACAACACCATGCCGCACTGAACAACATTATGCCGCACTGAACAACACCATGCCGCACTGAACAACACCATGCCGCACTGAACAACACGATCCCGCATTGAACAACACCATCCTGCACTGAACAACACCATGCCGCACTGAACAACACCATGCCGCACTGAACAACACCATTCCGCACTGAACACCATGCCGCACTGAACAACACCATCCTGCACTGAACAACACCATCCCGCACTGAACAACATTATGCCGCACTGAACAACACCATGCCGCACTGAACAACACCATGCCGCACTGAACAACACGATCCCGCATTGAACAACACCATCCTGCACTGAACAACACCATGCCGCACTGAACAACACCATGCCGCACTGAACAACACCATTCCGCACTGAACACCATGCCGCACTGAACAACACCATCCTGCACTGAACAACACCATCCCGCACTGAACAACACCATGCCGCATTGAACAACACCATGCCGCACTGAACAACACCATCCTGCACTGAACAACACCATGCCGCACTGAACAACACCATGCCGCACTGAACAACACCATGCCGCACTGAACAACATTATGCCGCACTGAACAACATTATGCCGCACTAAACAACATTATGTCGCACTGAACAACACCATGCCGCACTGAACAACACCATGCTGCACTGAACAACATTATGCCGCACTGAACAACACGATCCCGCATTGAACAACACCATCCCGCAGTGAACAACACCATGCCGCACTGAACAACACCATGCCGCACTGAACAACACCATGCTGCACTGAACAACATTATGCTGCACTGAACAACACGATCCTGCATTGAACAACACCATGCCGCACTGAACAACACCATCCTGCACTGAACAACACCTTTCCACACTGAACAACACCATGCCGCACTGAACAACATTATGCCGCACTGAACAACACCATGCCGCACTGAACAACACCATGCCGCACTGAACAACACCATGCCGCACTGAACAACACCATGCCGCAATGAACAACACCATCCCGCACTGAACAACACCATGCCGCATTGAACAACACCATGCCGCACTGAACAACACCATCCCGCACTGAACAACACCACCCCGCACTGAACAACACGATCCCGCATTGAACAACACCATCCCGGACTGAACAACACCATGCCGCACTGAACAACACCATTCCGCACTGAACAACACCATGCCGCACTGAACAACACCATGCCGCACTGAACAACACCATGCCGCACTGAACAACACCATGCCGCACTGAACAACATTATGCCGCACTGAACAACACCATGCCGCACTGAACAACACCATCCCGCACTGAACAACACCATGCCGCATTGAACAACACCATGCCGCACTGAACAACACCATCCTGCACTGAACAACACCATCCCGCACTGAACAACACCATGCCGCACTGAACAACATTATGGCGCACTGAACAACATTATGCCGCACTGAACAACACCATGCCGCACTGAACAACACCATGCCGCACTGAACAACACCATGCCGCACTGAACAACATTATGCCGCACTGAACAACATTATGCCGCACTGAACAACACCATGCCGCACTGAACAACACCATGCCGCACTGAACAACACCATGCCGCACTGAACAACACGACGTCGCACTGAACAACACGACGCCGCACAGAACAACACGACGCCGCACAGAATAACACAATACCGCACAGAACAACACAATACCGCACAAACAGTTTTAGATAATATTACGTCGCAGTCATGTGACGCGGACATGACGTCAATAGGCGGAACTCACGGCAAAATTATAATCCGTGGGCGTGGCTTGCAACAGGAAGTAGGAAAGCGGCAATTCT
>NW_028284225.1:30000-35516 GCF_059516105.1 Syngnathus floridae | reverse complement strand
GAACGAGGCTTCCAGAGCCCCGGTTAAGCGTTTTACGTGGCCCGCCGAGCCTCCACAGCACCTCCAGCCGGTTCTCCGGGTGCTCCCATCCTCACTGTTTAAGCCGAACGAGGCTTCCAGAGCCCCGGCTAAGCGTTTTACGCGGCCCGCTGAACTTCCACAGCACCTCCAGCCGGTTCTCCGGGTGCTCCCATCCTCACTGTTTAAGCCGAACGAGGCTTCCAGAGCCCCGGCTAAGCGTTTTACGCGGCCCGCTGAGCTTCCACCGCACCTCCAGCCGGTTCCCCGGCTGCTTTCCTCCTCACTGTTTAAGCCGAACGAGGCTTCCAGAGCCCCGGCTAAGCGTTTTGCGCGGCTCGCCGAACTTCCACAGCACCTCCAGCCGGTCCTCGGGGTGCTTTCTTCCCAACTATTGACGCCCGAGGAGGCTTCCAGCACCCCGGCTAAGCGTTCTCCGCGTCCCGCTGATCTTCCCGGAGCTTGTAACGGGGAAATACCTCCCTCTAGCGGACACGGCGGGTAAATACGCCACCTCTCGCACTTAGCGCACACACCCGTTGCTGCGCGTCTGATGGCACTTTGAGCGGCCAAACGGCGGGAGTAACTGTCACTCTCTTAAGGTAGGCTCACTTGAGATTTTTTTAACCGTCCGCGGAGGCGACCGGGACCACCGGGACAGCCGGGAGGCCGTGCGCGCGGGCCAAGTGGCCGAAAATAGCTCCAGGCCGACCGGATCGGCTAGTTGTAGGCACCGCGGATGAGATCGCGGAGCATTATTCGACTTCCAGCGGCCCGTGCGCTCACGCACGCCGCCCGGCACCTCCGGGAGGCCGTGCGCATGCGCAAGTTGCCGAAAATAGCTCCTAGCCGACCGGATCGGCTGTTTGTGAGCACCGCGGATGAGATCGCGGAGCTTCATCCGACTTCCAGCGGCCGGTGCGCTCGCGCACTCCACCCGGCACCTCCGGGAGGCCGTGCGCGCGCGCCAAGTGGCCCAAAATAGCTCCAGCCCAGCGGATCTGCACTCCGCGGATGAGATCGCGGAGCTTTTTTCGACTTCCAGCGGCCGGCGCGCACGACGAGCGGACCCGGTGACGGTCCAGCTCCACCCGGTACCTCGCACGGCCCGCTTCTCCCCCCCGCGCGGACTTCCGAGCGCTCGGGGAGACGTTCGGAAGCCGCCGGTGACGTTGGAGCGGGGAAATACCTCCCTCCAGCGGACACGGCGAGTAAATACACCTTCGGCCAAACGGCGGGAGTAACTATGACTCTCTTAAGGTAGCGGCACTCGACATCTTTTTCACGGTTCGTGGACGACCCGGCCGGTTCTCGGGGGTGCTTTTTCTCCTAACTCTTGACCCCCGAGGAGGCTTCCAGAGCCCCGGCTAAGCGTTTTACGCGGCCCGCTGAACTTCCACAGCACCTCCAGCCGGTTCTCCGGGTGCTCCCATCCTCACTGTTTAAGCCGAACGAGGCTTCCAGAGCCCCGGCTAAGCGTTTTACGCGGCCCGCCGAGCTTCCACAGCACCTCCAGCCGGTTCTCATGATGCATTCCTCCTCACTTTCTAAGCCGAACGAGGCTTCCAGAGCCTCGGCTAAGCGTTTTACGCGGCCCGCTGAGCTTCCACAGCACCTCCAGCCGGTTCCCCGGGTGCTTTCCTCCTCACTATTTAAGCCGAACGAGGCTTCCAGAGCCTCGGCGAAGCGTTTTACGCGGCCCGCTGGACTTCCAGAGCACCTCCAGCCGGTTCCCCGGGTGCTTTCCTTCTCACTGTTTAAGCCGAACTAGGCTTCCAGAGCCCCGGCTAAGCGTTTTACGCGGCCCGCCGAGCCTCCACAGCACTTCCAGGCGGTTCTCCGGGTGCTTCACTCCTCACTCTTTAAGCCGAACGAGGCTTCCAGAGCCCCGGCTAAGCGTTTTACGCGGCCCGCTGAGCTTCCACCGCACCTCCAGCCGGTTCCCCGAGTGCTTTACTCCTCACTTTCTAAGCCGAACGAGGCTTCCAGAGCCCCGGCTAAGCGTTCTCCGCGTCCCGCTGATCTT
Source organism: Syngnathus floridae (assembly GCF_059516105.1). NCBI lineage: Eukaryota > Metazoa > Chordata > Actinopteri > Syngnathiformes > Syngnathidae > Syngnathus > Syngnathus floridae. Next base: position 33,472 of record NW_028284225.1, on the reverse strand, counting down.
CCCGGAGCTTGTAACGGGGAAATACCTCCCTCTAGCGGACACGGCGGGTAAATACGCCACCTCTCGCACTTAGCGCACACTCGCGTTGCTGCGCGTCTGATGGCACTTTGAGCGGCCAAACGGCGGGAGTAACTGTCACTCTCTTATGGTAGGCTCACTTGAGATTTTTTTAACCGTCCGCGGAGGCTACCGGGACCACCGGGACAGCCGGGAGGCCGTGCGCGCGGGCCAAGTGGCCGAAAATAGCTCCAAGCCCAGCGGATCGGCTGTTTGCAAGCACCGCGGATGAGATCGCGGAGCTTTATCCGACTTCCAGCGGCCGGTGCGCTCGCGCACTCCACCCGGCACCTCCGGGAGGCCGTGCGCGCGCGCCAAGTGGCCCAAAATAGCTCCAGCCCAGCGGATCGGCTCTTTACAAGCACCGCGGATGAGATCGCGGAGCATTATTCGACTTCCAGCGGCCCGTGCGCTCACGCACTCCACCCGGCACCTCCGGGAGGCCGTGCGCGCGCGCCAAGTGGCCGAAAATAGCTCCAAGACGACCGGATCGGCTGTTTACAAGCTCCGCGGATGAGATCGCGGAGCTTTATGCGACTTCCAGCGGCCGGTGCGCTCGCGCACTCCACCCGGCACCTCCGGGAGGCCGTGCGCGCGCGCCAAGTGGCCCAAAATAGCTCCAGCCCAGCGGATCTGCACTTTACAAGCTCCGCGGATGAGATCGCGGAGCTTCATTCGACTTCCAGCGGCCGGTGCGCTCGCGCACTCCACGCGGCACCATCCGGGAGGCCGTGCGCGCGCGCCAAGTGGCCCAAAATAGCTCCAGCCCAGCGGATCGGCTGTTTACAAGCACCGCGGATGAGATCGCGGAGCTTTATTCGACTTCCAGCGGCCGGCGCGCACGACGAGCGGACCAGGTGACGGTCCAGCTCCACACGGTACCTCGCACGGCCCGCTTCTCCCCCCCGCGCGGACTTCCGAGCGCTCGGAGAGACGTTCGGAAGCCGCCGGTGACGTTGGAGCGGGGAAATACCTCCCTCCAGCGGACACGGCGAGTAAATACACCTTCGGCCAAACGGCGGGAGTAACTATGACTCTCTTAAGGTAGCGGCACTCGACATCTTTTTCACGGTTCGTGGAGGACCCGGCCGGTTCTCGGGGGTGCTTTTTCTCCTAACTCTCGACGCCCGAGGAGGCTTCCAGAGCCCCGGCTAAGCGTTTTCCGCTGGCCGATGAGCTTCCAGAGCACCTCCAGCCGGTTCTCATGGGGCTTTCCTCCTAACTCTTGAAGCCCGAGGAGGCTTCCAGAGCCCCGGCTAAGCGTTTTACGCGGCCCGCCGAGCTTCCACAGCACCTCCAGCCGGTTCTCATGATGCATTCCTCCTCACTTTCTAAGCCGAACGAGGCTTCCAGAGCCCCGGCTAAGCGTTTTACGCGGCCCGCCGAGCTTCCACAGCACCTCCAGCCGGTTCTCATGATGCATTCCTCCTCACTTTCTAAGCCGAACGCGGCTTCCAGAGCCCCGGCTAAGCGTTTTACGCGGCCCGCTGGACTTCCACAGCACCTCCAGCCGGTTCCCCGAGTGCTTTCCACCTCACTTTCTAAGCCGAACGAGGCTCCAAGCGCCCCGGCTAAGCGTTCTCCGCGTCCCGGTGATCTTCCCGGAGGTCGTAACGGGGAAATACCTCCCTCCAGCGGACACGGAGAGAAATTACACCGCCTCTCGCACACAGGCGGGTAAACGGCGGGAGTAACTATGACTCTCTTAAGGTAGCCTGACTTGACATCTGTTTAACGGTTCGTGGATAAATACATGATATATACAACTTATGCTCGCATTTACAGCCAAATAATATAAAGTGAGCATTCGGTTATAAACATTGTATTCATAATGTTTATAGGTGATGTTAATATTTATATATTTAATGTTTATAGGTGATGTTAATATTTATATATTTAATGTTTATAGGTGATGTTAATATTTATATATTTATTTTGTACATCATGTTATGGTTGTACGACACTTGCTATAGGATCATGATGTGATCATATCGGCGGGAGTCGGCCCGGGCTCCGGGTGAAGAGGCCGAATTCTCGACACTCGCGGCCGACCGGGGAACCAGCAGAGGCGGACGCATCGCGGTGCGAGAGCCCTTGGCACTTAGAAAAAATTTGGCAAAAGTCGCTCCGGGCTCCGGGTGGAGAGGCCGAATTATCGCCACTCGCGGCCGACCGGGGAACCAGCAGAGGCGGACGCATCGCGGCGCGAGAGCCCTTGGCACTTAGAAAAAAAATGGCAAAAGTCGCTCCGGGCTCCGGGTGAAGAGGCCGAATTCTCGCCACTCGCGGCCGACCGGGGAACCAGCGAAGGCGGGTAAGCTTTCTAGGGAGCCCCGCCGGCTGGTCCGCGGGCCGAACGTGGTCCCGTAAAGTACCGACAGCGGACGCCGACCCACGCCCGGTAAGAACCACCGAGAGGCGGACACGCTCTCCGACGAGCCCCGCCGGCCGTTCCGCGGCGGGAAATGCGCCCTCTGGCGGACACGCCGTTGTAAATGAATGGGCTTTGGCACTTAGTGCATTTTCGCAAAAGTTGAGCCGCGCTCCGGGCGAAGAGGCCGAATTCTCGCTACTCGCGGCCGACCGGGGAACCAGCGAAGGCGGGTAAGCTTTCAAGAGAGCCCCGCCGGCTGGTCCGCGGGCCGAACGTGGTCCCGTAAAGTACCGACAGCGGACGGCGACCCACGCCCGGCAGGAACCACCGAGAGGCGGACACGCTCTCCGACGAGCCCCGCCGGCCGGTCCGCGGCGGGAAATGCGCCCTCTGGCGGACACGCCGTTGTAAATGAATGGGCTTTGGCACTTAGTGCATTTTCGCAAAAGTTGAGCCGCGCTCCGGGCGAAGAGGCCGAATTCTCGCCACTCGTGGCCGACCAGGGAACCAGCGAAGGCGGGTAAGCTTTCAAGAGAGCCCCGCCGGCTGGTCCGCGGGCCGATTATGGTCCCGTCACCCACCGACAGCGGACGCCGACCCACGCCCGGCAAGGAACCACCCAGAGGCGGACACGCTCTCCGACGAGCCCCGCCGTCCGGTCCGCGGCGGGAAATGCGCCCTCTGGCGGACACGCCGTTGTAAATGAATGGGCTTTGGCACTTAGTGCATTTTCGCAAATGTCGCTCCGCGCTCCGGGCGAAGAGGCCGAATTCTCGCCACTCGTGGCCGACCAGGGAACCAGCGAAGGCGGGTAAGCTCTCAAGAGAGCCCCGCCGGCTGGTCCGCGGGCCGATTGCGGTCCCGTAAAGTACCGACAGCGGACGCCGACCCACGCCCGGCAAGGACCACCGAGAGGCGGATACGCTCTCCGACGAGCCCCGCCGGCCGGTCCGCGGCGGGAAACGCGCCCTCTGGCGGACACGCCGTTGTAAATGAATGGGCTTTGGCACTTAGTGCATTTTCGCTTAAGTTGAGCCGCGC
>NW_028284225.1:0-17500 GCF_059516105.1 Syngnathus floridae | reverse complement strand
GTGGTCCGAAGGAAGAAGCGCGCGTCCCGAGTCAGACTCGGGCGCCGCAACCCGACGGTATCTCGCTGCGGCCAGGATGCGGAGTTGAGTCGGCACTGGGGGGATCCGGGAAGGACGAAGGGGCGGCGGCCAACAGTCGCAGCTCGTCGCCGCTGTCACCCAGACGGGAAGCTGCGCCCCGGCCGAGTCAGACTCGGTCGGTGCGGCCCGCTGCGGCCAGCTGGAGAGTGAGCTACGTGCCTGTACCGTGCTCCCGACGAACCGTCCCGGGGGGCTGGTGACGTCGCGCGATCGGCGCTTGATGCTGCGACCGGGAGGGAAGCTGCGCCCCGTCCGAGTCAGACTCGGTCGTTGCGGCCCACCCGAGCCCGCACGCCTCACGCGGAGGGGTCATACGCCCCGGCGGCCACGATAGACGTCCTCCCGCTTCGCGGTGGTCGGGAGGGCTTAGCGGATAGGTGCAGATGCGGGGGCGGCTTCCCGAGATAGCCGTCCCTAGGTTAGGCGAGGGTTTGAGAAACATCTTTCGCGGTAGACCGGCGCGGCCGGCGGACGCCCACGTGGCGTGCCGCGAGTCGGATCGCGCGCTCGGCCTCCGTTGATGGCCGCTAGGTGCGTGCGTGGAATCGGGGCGTCTCGGTCTCGCTGCCGTACGGCTCGCGCTAGGCCTGCGGGGGCGGCGTCGGAGCGCGCGCTCGCGCGGCGGCCGTAGCGCTAGAGGGCGACCCGCAAGTGGGGAGGAACCGTCCACCCAACGCCGGCGCTAGCCGGGGCCGGTGGGGGCCCTACCAAGGCGGGTCATGGTCGCATGTCGGTCGGTCCGGCCTCTGTTTACCGAGGCGGCCGGCACCTCCATCTGCCTTGGATGCCCCGAATCCGCAGACTTTCCTCCGGCCTCAGCTTAACGAGACGGCCGTTGCCTCCATCCTTGGATGTTAACATTCGCAGAGTTTCAGCTCCGGGCTAGGGCGGGTGAAGTCGTCTCGAACCACGTGCCTGAAGGCCGCCTCGCGCCGGATGCAGGCCCCGCTCTGTCGTGCGGTGTGACCGTCCAACGCGGGCATCGCTAGATTAGCCGTGGCCACGATCCTTCCACACCGCGAGCCTTTCGCCCTCGGCCGCTCAGTTCGCGGGCCGCTGATCCCGCTCCATCTCTCCGGCCTGTGTTTAAGGAGGCGGCCGGTCCTCCTTCCTTGGATGGACCATTCGCATATTTTTCGCCCGGCCTGTGTTTAAGGAGGCGGCCGGTAACTCCCTTTCTTGGATGAGACCCAACATTCGCATATTTTTCGCCCGGCCTGTGTTTAAGGAGGCGGCCGGTCCTCCCATTCTGCCAGTGTTCCTTGGACTTTGAATATTTCAAAGTCTTTCCGCCCAACATTCGCATATTTTTCGCCCGGCCTGTGTTTAAGGAGGCGGCCGGTCCTCCCATTCTGCCAGTGTTCCTTGGACTTTGAATATTTCAAAGTCTTTCCGCTCCGGGCTAGGGCGGGTGAGGTCGTCTCGAACCACGTGCCTGAAGGCCGCCTCGCGCCGGATGCAGGCCCCGCTCTGTCGTGCGGTGTGACCGTCCAACGCGGGCATCGCTAGATTAGCCGTGGCCACGATCCTTCCACACCGCGAGCCTTTCGCCCTCGGCCGGTGTCGGTCAACGTGTGGGTTTGGGGGGAAGGACGGCTGCCGGGAGCAGACAGCCGTCCCCGGGTGGGGTGTACAGTCCCTTCACCGCGGCCGCCGGGAGCAGACGGCCGTCGAGCGATTCTGCCATTGTTCCTAGGACTTTGTACATTTTAAAGACCCTCCGCGCGGGCCGCTGATCCCGCTCGGTCGCTCCGGCCTGTGTTTAAGGAGGCGGCCGGTCCTCCCATTCTGCCAGTGTTCCTTGGACTTTGAATATTTCAAAGTCTTTCCGCTCCGGGCTAGGGCGGGTGAGGTCGTCTCGAACCACGTGCCTGAAGGCCGCCTCACGCCGGATGCAGGCCCCGCTCTGTCGTGCGGTGTGACCGTCCAACGTGGGCATCGCTAGATTAGCCGTGGCCACGATCCTTCCACACCGCGAGCCTTTCGCCCTCGGCTGATGTTCGGCCAACGTGTGGGGAGGGGGGGAAGGACGGCTGCCGGGAGCAGACAGCCGTCCCCGGGTGGGGTGTACAGTCCCTTCACCGCGGCCGCCGGGAGCAGACGGCCGTCGAGCGATTCTGCCATTGTTCCTAGGACTTTGTACATTTTAAAGACCCTCCGCGCGGGCCGCTGATCCCGCTCCGTCTCTCCGGCCTGTGTTTAAGGAGGCGGCCGGTCCTCCCATTCTGCCATTGTTCCTTGGACTTGTAAAAGTCTTTCCGCTCCGGGCTAGGGCGGGTGAGGTCGTCTCGAACCACGTGCCTGAAGGCCGCCTCGCGCCGGATGCAGGCCCCGCTCTGTCGTGCGGTGTGACCGTCCAACGCGGGCATCGCTAGATTAGCCGTGGCCACGATCCTTCCACACCGCGAGCCTTTCGCCCTCGGCTGATGTTCGGCCAACGTGTGGGGAGGGGGTTATGGACGGCTGCCGGGAGCAGACAGCCGTCCCCGGGAGGGGAGACTTCACGGCGGCCGCCGGGAGCAGACGGCCGTCGAGAGATTCTGCCAGTGTGTTCCTTGGACTTTGAAAAGTCTTTCCGCTCCGGGCTAGGGCGGGTGAGGTCGCCTCGAACCACGTGCCTGAAGGCCGCCTCGCGCCGGATGCAGGCCCCGCTCTGTCGTGCGGTGTGACCGTCCAACGCGGGCATCGCTAGATTAGCCGTGGCCACGATCCTTCCACACCGCGAGCCTTTCGCCCTCGGCCGGTGTTCGCTCAATGCGCGGGCCGCTGATCCCGCTCCATCTCTCCGGCCTGTGTTTAAGGAGGCGGCCGGTCCTCCCATTCTGCCATTGTTCCTTGGACTTGTAAAAGTCTTTCCGCTCCGGGCTAGGGCGGGTGAGGTCGTCTCGAACCACGTGCCTGAAGGCCGCCTCGCGCCGGATGCAGGCCCCGCTCTGTCGTGCGGTGTGACCGTCCAACGCGGGCATCGCTAGATTAGCCGTGGCCACGATCCTTCCACACCGCGAGCCTTTCGCCCTCGGCTGGTGTTCGGCCAACGTGTGGGGAGGGGGTTAAGGACGGCTGCCGGGAGCAGACAGCCGTCCCCGGGAGGGGAGACTTCACGGCGGCCGCCGGGAGCAGACGGCCGTCGAGCGATTCTGCCAGCGTTCCTTGTACTTTGAATATTTCACAGCCGTGCTCGCACTTAGGAAATTTTCGAGCGCTGTGGCACTTAGAAATTTTTCGTCAAGAGAGGCACTTAGACATTTTTCGTCAAGAGAGGCACTTAGAAAATTTTTCTCTCTCTCTCTGTGTGCCTTCCAGGGTGCTGTGCAACCCTGCGTGTTGTGTTCCCACCGAGCAAGGGGCGCTGCTGGCGGCCATGACCAAGCGCTCGGCACCGGGCCCTTTCATTTTGTGGGGTAAATTATGCGCCCCCCATGCTCGTTCTGACTATATTTTGCGAAAGGGGGGTAAATCGTTGATGAGTACGCTGACTAGGGGGACCATTTAGCGTACTCTGGCGCACCTGAAGACCAAAGTTGGTACTGCACCCTCCCCCTGGTACCCCAGCCCCTGGTACCTAAAGAGGGAGAGGCCGAATTTTCGCTTTTTGGGGCCGACCGAGGGAACCAGCCGAGGCGGACACTTTTCGGCTCAAGAGCCGTTGGCACTTAGAAAAAATTCGCACAAGTTGGCAGGGCTACCAGGGGAAGAGGCCGAATTTTCGCTTTTGAAGGCCGACCGCGGGAACCAGCCGAGGCGGACACTTTTCGGCTCAAGAGCCGTTGGCACTTAGAAAATATTTGCCAAACTTGGCTTGACTTCCAGGAGAAGAGGCCGAATTTTCACTTTTGGTGGCCGACCTGGGGAACCAGCCGAGGCGGACACTTTTCGGCTCAAGAGCCGTTGGCACTTAGAAAATATTTGCCAAACTTGGCTTGACTTCCAGGAGAAGAGGCCGAATTTTCACTTTTGGTGGCCGTTATGGGGAACCAGCCGAGGCGGACACTTTTCGGCTCAAGAGCCGTTGGCACTTAGAAAATATTTGCCAAACATGGCTTGACTTCCAGGAGAAGAGGCCGAATTTTCACTTTTGGTGGCCGTTATGGGGAACCAGCCGAGGCGGACACTTTACGCTGGTTGAGTCGTTGGCACTTAGAAAATATTTGCCAAACTTGGCTTGACTTCCAGGAGAAGAGGCCGAATTTTCACTTTTGGTGGCCGACCTGGGGAACCAGCCGAGGCGGACACTTTACGCTGGTTGAGTCGTTGGCACTTAGAAAATATCTGCCAAACTTGGCTTGACTTCCAGGAGAAGAGGCCGAATTTTCACTTTTGGTGACCGACCTGGGGAACCAGCCGAGGCGGACACTTTACGCTGGTTGAGTCGTTGGCACTTAGAAAATATTTGCCAAACTTGGCTTGACTTCCAGGAGAAGAGGCCGAATTTTCACTTTTGGTGGCCGACCTGGGGAACCAGCCGAGGCGGACACTTACGCTGGTTGAGTCGTTGGCACTTAGAAAATATTCGCCAAACTTGGCAAGACTTCCAGGAGAAGAGGCCGAATTTTCACTTTTGGTGGCCGACCTGGGGAACCAGCCGAGGCGGACACTTTACGCTGGTTGAGTCGTTGGCACTTAGAAAATATTTGCCAAACTTGGCTTGACTTCCAGGAGAAGAGGCCGAATTTTCACTTTTCATGGCCGTTATGGGGAACCAGCCGAGGCGGACACTTTGCGCTGGTTGAGTCGTTGGCACTTAGAAAATATTTGCCAAACTTGGCTTGACTTCCAGGAGAAGAGGCCGAATTTTCACTTTTGGTGGCCGTTATGGGGAACCAGCCGAGGCGGACACTTTAGGCTGGTTGAGTCGTTGGCACTCAGAAAATATTCGCCAAACTTGGCCAGACTTCCAGGAGAAGAGGCCGAATTTTCACTTTTGGTGACCGACCTGGGGAACCAGCCGAGGCGGACACTTTACGCTGGTTGAGTCGTTGGCACTTAGAAAATATTTGCCAAACTTGGCTTGACTTCCAGGAGAAGAGGCCGAATTTTCACTTTTGGTGGCCGACCTGGGGAACCAGCCGAGGCGGACACTTTACGCTGGTTGAGTCGTTGGCACTTAGAAAATATTCGCCAAACTTGGCAAGACTTCCAGGAGAAGAGGCCGAATTTTCACTTTTGGTGGCCGACCTGGGGAACCAGCCGAGGCGGACACTTTACGCTGGTTGAGTCGTTGGCACTTAGAAAATATTTGCCAAACTTGGCTTGACTTCCAGGAGAAGAGGCCGAATTTTCACTTTTCATGGCCGTTATGGGGAACCAGCCGAGGCGGACACTTTTCGGCTCAAGAGCCGTTGGCACTTAGAAAATATTTGCCAAACATGGCTTGACTTCCAGGAGAAGAGGCCGAATTTTCACTTTTGGTGGCCGTTATGGGGAACCAGCCGAGGCGGACACTTTACGCTGGTTGAGTCGTTGGCACTTAGAAAATATTTGCCAAACTTGGCTTGACTTCCAGGAGAAGAGGCCGAATTTTCACTTTTGGTGGCCGACCTGGGGAACCAGCCGAGGCGGACACTTTACGCTGGTTGAGTCGTTGGCACTTAGAAAATATTCGCCAAACTTGGCCAGACTTCCAGGAGAAGAGGCCGAATTTTCACTTGTTGTGGCCGTTATGGGGAACCAGCCGAGGCGGACACTTTACGCTGGTTGGGTCGTTGGCACTTAGAAAATATTCGCCAAACTTGGCCAGACTTCCAGGAGAAGAGGCCGAATTTTCACTTGTTGTGGCCGTTATGGGGAACCAGCCGAGGCGGACACTTTACGCTGGTTGGGTCGTTGGCACTTAGAAAATATTCGCCAAACTTGGCCAGACTTCCAGGAGAAGAGGCCGAATTTTCACTTGTTGTGGCCGTTATGGGGAACCAGCCGAGGCGGACACTTTACGCTGGTTGGGTCGTTGGCACTTAGAAAATATTCGCCAAACTTGGCTTGACTTCCAGGAGAAGAGGCCGAATTTTCACTTATGGTGGCCGTTATGGGGAACCAGCCGAGGCGGACACTTTACGCTGGTCGAGTCGTTGGCACTTAGAAAATATTCGCCAAACTTGGCCAGACTTCCAGGAGAAGAGGCCGAATTTTCACTTGTTCTGGCCGACCTGGGGAACCAGACGAGGCGGACACATCACCCCGCAAGTGCCGTTGGCACTTTGAAAATATTCGCCAAACTTGGCCAGACTTCCAGGAGAAGAGGCCGAATTTTCACTTGTTCTGGCCGACCTGGGGAACCAGACGAGGCGGACACATCACCCCGCAAGTGCCGATGGCACTTAGAAAATATTCGCCAAACTTGGCCGGACTTCCAGGAGAAGAGGCCGAATTTTCGCTTTTTCTGGCCGACCTGGGGAACCAGACGAGGCGGACACATCACCCCGCAAGTGCCGTTGGCACTTTGAAAATATTCGCCAAACTTGGCCGGACTTCCAGGAGAAGAGGCCGAATTTTCACTTGTTCTGGCCGACCTGGGGAACCAGACGAGGCGGACACATCACCCCGCAAGTGCCGTTGGCACTTTGAAAATATTCGCCAAACTTGGCCGGACTTCCAGGAGAAGAGGCCGAATTTTCACTTTTTCTGGCCGACCTGGGGAACCAGACGAGGCGGACACATCACCCCGCAAGTGCCGTTGGCACTTTGAAAATATTCGAAACTTCCATCAAACACACATCGGCTTTTTCGCCGTCGCTGTCCGGCCTGGGCACCATCGTGGCTCGGACAGTTCGTGTGCCAGCTTCCGTTGGCACTTAGAACATTTTTCAAAATAAAAATAAACAGTCCTGCACATACGTGCCGACTATATTTTGCGAAAGGGGAGTAAACCGATGAGTACACTAACTAGGGGGACCAACAGACCGTAGTGGTCTCCCCTGGTACCTAAATGCATACCCCTGGTACCTCAGCGACTACCCCTGGTACCTAAATGCGTACCCCTGGTACCTCAGAGAGGCCGAATTTTCACATTCCGTGGCCGAACTAGGGAACCGGACGAGGCGGACACTTTTCCGGGAGAGACCCGATGGCACTTAGAAAATTTTCGCTCAAGTTGGCAGGACTTCCAGAGCAAGAGGCCGAATTTTCACATTATGTGGCCGAACTAGGGAACCGGACGAGTCGGACACTTTTCCGGGCAAGACCCGATGGCACTTAGAAAATATTCGCTCAAGTTGGCAGGACTTCCAGAGCAAGAGGCCGAATTTTCACATTATGTGGCCGAACTAGGGAACCGGACGAGTCGGACACTTTTCCGGGCAAGACCCGATGGCACTTAGAAAATTTTCGCTCAAGTTGGCAGGACTTCCAGAGCAAGAGGCCGAATTTTCACATTATGTGGCCGAACTAGGGAACCGGACGAGTCGGACACTTTTCCGGGCAAGACCCGATGGCACTTAGAAAATATTCGCTCAAGTTGGCAGGACTTCCAGAGCGAGAGGCCGAATTTTCGCTCGTTCGGGCCGACTCGGGGAACCAGCCGAGTCGGACACTTTTCCGGGCAAGACCCGATGGCACTTAGAAAATATTCGCTCAAGTTGGCAGGACTTCCAGGCGAAGAGGCCGAATTTTCACATTATGTGGCCGAACTAGGGAACCAGCCGAGTCGGACACTTTTCCGGGCAAGACCCGATGGCACTTAGAAAATATTCGCTCAAGTTGGCAGGACTTCCAGGCGAAGAGGCCGAATTTTCGCTCGTTCGGGCCGACTCGGGGAACCAGCCGAGTCGGACACTTTTCCGGGCAAGACCCGATGGCACTTAGAAAATATTCGCTCAAGTTGGCAGGACTTCCAGAGCAAGAGGCTGAATTTTCTCTTTCTCTGGCCGACTCGGGGAACCAGCCGAGTCGGACACTTTTCCGGGCAAGACCCGATGGCACTTAGAAAATATTCGCTCAAGTTGGCAGGACTTCCAGAGCAAGAGGCCGAATTTTCACATTCCGTGGCCGACTCGGGGAACCAGCCGAGTCGGACACTTTTCCGGGCAAGACCCGATGGCACTTAGAAAATATTCGCTCAAGTTGGCAGGACTTCCAGAGCAAGAGGTCGAATTTTCGCTCGTTCGGGCCGACTCGGGGAACCAGCCGAGTCGGACACTTTTCCGGGCAAGACCCGATGGCACTTAGAAAATATTCGCTCAAGTTGGCAGGACTTCCAGAGCAAGAGGCCGAATTTTCACATTATGTGGCCGAACTAGGGAACCAGCCGAGTCGGACACTTTTCCGGGCAAGACCCGATGGCACTTAGAAAATATTCGCTCAAGTTGGCAGGACTTCCAGAGCAAGAGGCCGAATTTTCACTCGTTCGGACCGACTCGGGGAACCAGCCGAGTCGGACACTTTTCCGGGCAAGACCCGATGGCACTTAGAAAATATTCGCTCAAGTTGGCAGGACTTCCAGGCGAAGAGGCCGAATTTTCACATTATGTGGCCGAACTAGGGAACCAGCCGAGTCGGACACTTTTCCGGGCAAGACCCGATGGCACTTAGAAAATATTCGCTCAAGTTGGCAGGACTTCCAGGCGAAGAGGCCGAATTTTCGCTCGTTCGGGCCGACTCGGGGAACCAGCCGAGTCGGACACTTTTCCGGGCAAGACCCGATGGCACTTAGAAAATATTCGCTCAAGTTGGCAGGACTTCCAGAGCGAGAGGCCGGATTTTCGCTCGTTCGGGCCGACTCGGGGAACCAGCCGAGTCGGACACTTTTCCGGGCAAGACCCGATGGCACTTAGAAAATATTCGCTCAAGTTGGCAGGACTTCCAGAGCAAGAGGCCGAATTTTCACATTATGTGGCCGAACTAGGGAACCGGACGAGTCGGACACTTTTCCGGGCAAGACCCGATGGCACTTAGAAAATTTTCGCTCAAGTTGGCAGGACTTCCAGAGCAAGAGGCCGAATTTTCACATTATGTGGCCGAACTAGGGAACCGGACGAGTCGGACACTTTTCCGGGCAAGACCCGATGGCACTTAGAAAATATTCGCTCAAGTTGGCAGGACTTCCAGAGCGAGAGGCCGAATTTTCGCTCGTTCGGGCCGACTCGGGGAACCAGCCGAGTCGGACACTTTTCCGGGCAAGACCCGATGGCACTTAGAAAATATTCGCTCAAGTTGGCAGGACTTCCAGGCGAAGAGGCCGAATTTTCACATTATGTGGCCGAACTAGGGAACCAGCCGAGTCGGACACTTTTCCGGGCAAGACCCGATGGCACTTAGAAAATATTCGCTCAAGTTGGCAGGACTTCCAGGCGAAGAGGCCGAATTTTCGCTCGTTCGGGCCGACTCGGGGAACCAGCCGAGTCGGACACTTTTCCGGGCAAGACCCGATGGCACTTAGAAAATATTCGCTCAAGTTGGCAGGACTTCCAGAGCAAGAGGCTGAATTTTCTCTTTCTCTGGCCGACTCGGGGAACCAGCCGAGTCGGACACTTTTCCGGGCAAGACCCGATGGCACTTAGAAAATATTCGCTCAAGTTGGCAGGACTTCCAGAGCAAGAGGTCGAATTTTCGCTCGTTCGGGCCGACTCGGGGAACCAGCCGAGTCGGACACTTTTCCGGGCAAGACCCGATGGCACTTAGAAAATATTCGCTCAAGTTGGCAGGACTTCCAGAGCAAGAGGCCGAATTTTCACATTATGTGGCCGAACTAGGGAACCAGCCGAGTCGGACACTTTTCCGGGCAAGACCCGATGGCACTTAGAAAATATTCGCTCAAGTTGGCAGGACTTCCAGAGCAAGAGGCCGAATTTTCACTCGTTCGGACCGACTCGGGGAACCAGCCGAGTCGGACACTTTTCCGGGCAAGACCCGATGGCACTTAGAAAATATTCGCTCAAGTTGGCAGGACTTCCAGGCGAAGAGGCCGAATTTTCACATTATGTGGCCGAACTAGGGAACCAGCCGAGTCGGACACTTTTCCGGGCAAGACCCGATGGCACTTAGAAAATATTCGCTCAAGTTGGCAGGACTTCCAGAGCAAGAGGCTGAATTTTCACTTTTTCTGGCCGACTCGGGGAACCAGCCGAGTCGGACACTTTTCCGGGCAAGACCCGATGGCACTTAGAAAATATTCGCTAAAGTTGGCAGGACTTCCAGAGCAAGAGGCCGAATTTTCGCTCGTTCGGACCGACTCGGGGAACCAGCCGAGTCGGACACGTTACGGCCGAACAGCCGTTGGCACTTAGAAAATATTCGCTCAAGTTGGCAGGACTTCCAGAGCGAGAGGCCGAATTTTCGCTCGTTCGGGCCGACTCGGGGAACCAGCCGAGTCGGACACTTTTCCGGGCAAGACCCGATGGCACTTAGAAAATATTCGCTCAAGTTGGCAGGACTTCCAGAGCGAGAGGCCGAATTTTCGCTCGTTCGGGCAGACTCGGGGAACCAGCCGAGTCGGACACATTACGGCCGAACACCCGTTGGCACTTAGAAAATATTAGCTCAAGTCGGCCGGACTTCCAGGCGAAGAGGCCGAATTTTCACTTTTTCTGGCCGACTCGGGGAACCAGCCGAGTCGGACACATTTCGGCGTAACACCCGTTGGCACTTAGAAAATATTCGCCCAAGTCGGCCGGACTTCCAGGCGAAGAGGCCGAATTTTCGCTCGTTCGGGCCGACCGGAGGAACCAGCCGAGTCGGACACATTACGGTGTAACACCCGTTGGCACTTAGAAAATATTCGCCAAAGTTCGTTGGACCTCCAGGCGAAGAGGCCGAATTTTCGCTCGTTCGGGCCGACTCGGGGCACCAGCCGAGTCGGACACATTACGGCCGAACACCCGTTGGCACTTAGAAAATATTCGCCAAAGTTCGTCGGACTTCCAGGCGAAGAGGCCGAATTTTCGCTCGTTCGGGCCGACTCGGGGAACCAGCCGAGTCGGACACATTTCGGCGCAACACCCGTTGGCACTTAGAAAATATTCGCCAAAGTTCGTCGGACTTCCAGGCGAAGAGGCCGAATTTTCGCTCGTTCGGGCCGACTCGGGGAACCAGCCGAGTCGGACACATTTCGGCGCAACACCCGTTGGCACTTAGAAAATATTCGCCAAAGTCGGCCGGACTTCCAGGCGAAGAGGCCGAATTTTCGCTCGTTCGGGCCGACTCGGGGAACCAGCCGAGTCGGACACATTTCGGCGCAACACCCGTTGGCACTTAGAAAATATTCGCCAAAGTCGGCCGGACTTCCAGGCGAAGAGGCCGAATTTTCGCTCGTTCGGGCCGACTCGGGGAACCAGCCGAGTCGGACACATTTCGGCGCAACACCCGTTGGCACTTAGAAAATATTCGCCAAAGTTCGTCGGACCTCCAGAGCGAGAGGCCGAATTTTCACTTTTTCTGGCCGACCGGAGAACCAGCCGAGGCGGACACATCACGCCGCTTTTGCCGTTGGCATATTCGAAACTTCCAGAATCGGCTTTTTCGCCGTCGCTGTCCGGCCTGGGCACCATCGTGGCTCGGACACGTCGTGTGCCAGCGTCCGCTGGCACTTAGAAAATTTTTCAAAATAAAAATAAACAGTCCTGCACATACGTGCCCACTATATTTTGCGAAAGGGGAGTAAACCGTCGATGAGTACGCTGACTAGTGGGACCAACCATCGCGCTCTGGCGCACCTGAAGACCAAAGTTGGTACTGCACCCTACCCCTGGTACCCAAACGGGGTAGAGGCCGATTTTTCGCATTTGGCGGCCGACCTAGGGAACCAGAAGAGGCGGACACTTTTCCGAGCAAGTGCCGATGGCACTTCCAGAGCGAGAGGCCGAATAATCGTAATTTGTGGCCGACTTGGGAACCAGCGAAGGCGGATAGGAAGTGGAGCGGGTCCCGCCGGCTGGTCCGCGGGCCAATTGCGGTCCCGCGAGTTAGCGATCGCGGTCCGGAATTCTAGCCGACTTGGGAACCAGCGAAGGCGGATAGGAAGTGGATTGGGTCCCGCCGGCTGGTCCGCGGGCCAATTGCGGTCCCGCGAGTTAGCGATTGCG
The DNA here is from genome assembly GCF_059516105.1 of Syngnathus floridae. Lineage (NCBI taxonomy): Eukaryota > Metazoa > Chordata > Actinopteri > Syngnathiformes > Syngnathidae > Syngnathus > Syngnathus floridae. The sequence goes on along the minus strand of NW_028284225.1, from coordinate 5,408 downwards.
GTCCGGAATTCTAGCCGACTTGGGAACCAGCGAAGGCGGATAGGAAGTCAAGTGGGTCCCGCCGGCTGGTCCGCGGGCCAATTGCGGTCCCGCGAGTTAGCGATCGCGGTCCGGAATTCTAGCCGACTTGGGAACCAGCGAAGGCGGATAGGAAGTCAAGCGGGTCCCGCCGGCTGGTCCGCGGGCCAATTGCGGTCCCGCGAGTTAGCGATCGCGGTCCGGAATTCTAGCCGGCCGGGGACCACCGCGAGGCGGATGGGTGGTCACCGAGGTCCCGCCGGCTGGTCCGCGGGCCATTTAGGGTCCCGCGAGTTACCGATCGCGGTCCGGAATTCTACCCGGCCAGGGACCACCGCGAGGCGGATGGGTGGTCACCGAGGTACCGCCGGCTGGTCCGCGGGCCATTTAGGGTCCCGCGAGGTACCGATCGCGGTCCGGAATTCTACCCGGCCAGGGACCACCGCGAGGCGGATGGGTCTTCACCGAGGTCCCGCCGGCTGGTCCGCGGGCCATTTAGGGTCCCGCGAGTTACCGATCGCGGTCCGGAATTCTACCCGGCCGGGGACCACCGCGAGGCGGATGGGTGGTCACCGAGGTCCCGCCGGCTGGTCCGCGGGCCATTTAGGGTCCCGCGAGGTACCGATCGCGGTCCGGAATTCTACCCGGCTGGGGACCACCGCGAGGCGGATGGGTCTTCACCGAGGTCCCGCCGGCTGGTCCGCGGGCCATTTAGGGTCCCGCGAGTTACCGATCGCGGTCCGGAATTCTACCCGGCCGGGGACCACCGCGAGGCGGATGGGTGGTCACCGAGGTCCCGCCGGCTGGTCCGCGGGCCATTTAGGGTCCCGCGAGGTACCGATCGCGGTCCGGAATTCTACCCGGCTGGGGACCACCGCGAGGCGGATGGGTCTTCACCGAGGTCCCGCCGGCTGGTCCGCGGGCCATTTAGGGTCCCGCGAGTTACCGATCGCGGTCCGGAATTCTAGCCGGCCGGGGACCACCGCGAGGCGGATGGGTCTTCACCGAGGTCCCGCCGGCTGGTCCGCGGGCCATTTAGGGTCCCGCGAGGTACCGATCGCGGTCCGGAATTCTAGCCGGCCAGGGACCACCGCGAGGCGGATGGGTCTTCACCGAGGTCCCGCCGGATGGTCCGCGGGCCATTTAGGGTCCCGCAAATTACCGATCGCGGTCCGGAATTCTAGCCGGCAAGGGACCACCGCGAGGCGGATGGGTGGTCACCGAGGTCCCGCCGGCTGGTCCGCGGGCCATTTAGGGTCCCGCGAATTACCGATCGCGGTCCGGAATCCACGCCGGCCAGGGACCACCGCGAGGCGGATGGGTCTTCACCGAGGTCCCGCCGGCTGGTCCGCGGGCCATTTAGGGTCCCGCGAATTACCGATCGCGGTCCGGAATTCTAGCCGGCCGGGGACCACCGCGAGGCGGATGGGTGGTCACCGAGGTCCCGCCGGCTGGTCCGCGGGCCAATTGCGGTCCCGCGAGTTAGCGATCGCGGTCCGGAATTCTACCCGGCCAGGGACCACCGCGAGGCGGATGGGTGGTCACCGAGGTACCGCCGGCTGGTCCGCGGGCCATTTAGGGTCCCGCGAGGTACCGATCGCGGTCCGGAATTCTACCCGGCCAGGGACCACCGCGAGGCGGATGGGTGGTCACCGAGGTCCCGCCGGCTGGTCCGCGGGCCATTTAGGGTCCCGCGAGTTACCGATCGCGGTCCGGAATTCTACCCGGCCGGGGACCACCGCGAGGCGGATGGGTGGTCACCGAGGTCCCGCCGGCTGGTCCGCGGGCCATTTAGGGTCCCGCGAGGTACCGATCGCGGTCCGGAATTCTACCCGGCTGGGGACCACCGCGAGGCGGATGGGTCTTCACCGAGGTCCCGCCGGCTGGTCCGCGGGCCATTTAGGGTCCCGCGAGTTACCGATCGCGGTCCGGAATTCTACCCGGCCGGGGACCACCGCGAGGCGGATGGGTGGTCACCGAGGTCCCGCCGGCTGGTCCGCGGGCCATTTAGGGTCCCGCGAGGTACCGATCGCGGTCCGGAATTCTACCCGGCCGGGGACCACCGCGAGGCGGATGGGTCTTCACCGAGGTCCCGCCGGCTGGTCCGCGGGCCATTTAGGGTCCCGCGAGTTACCGATCGCGGTCCGGAATTCTAGCCGGCCGGGGACCACCGCGAGGCGGATGGGTCTTCACCGAGGTCCCGCCGGCTGGTCCGCGGGCCATTTAGGGTCCCGCGAGGTACCGATCGCGGTCCGGAATTCTAGCCGGCCAGGGACCACCGCGAGGCGGATGGGTCTTCACCGAGGTCCCGCCGGATGGTCCGCGGGCCATTTAGGGTCCCGCGAGGTACCGATCGCGGTCCGGAATTCTAGCCGGCAAGGGACCACCGCGAGGCGGATGGGTGGTCACCGAGGTCCCGCCGGCTGGTCCGCGGGCCATTTAGGGTCCCGCGAATTACCGATCGCGGTCCGGAATCCACGCCGGCCAGGGACCACCGCGAGGCGGATGGGTCTTCACCGAGGTCCCGCCGGCTGGTCCGCGGGCCATTTAGGGTCCCGCGAATTACCGATCGCGGTCCGGAATTCTAGCCGGCCGGGGACCACCGCGAGGCGGATGGGTGGTCACCGAGGTCCCGCCGGCTGGTCCGCGGGCCAATTGCGGTCCCGCGAGTTAGCGATCGCGGTCCGGAATTCTACCCGGCCGGGGACCACCGCGAGGCGGATGGGTGGTCACCGACGTCCCGCCGGCTGGTCCGCGGGCCAATTGCGGTCCCGCGAGTTACCGATCGCGGTCCGGAATTCTACCCGGCCGGGGACCACCGCGAGGCGGATGGGTGGTCACCGAGGTCCCGCCGGCTGGTCCGCGGGCCATTTAGGGTCCCGCGAGTTACCGATCGCGGCCCGGAATTCTACCCGGCCGGGGACCACCGCGAGGCGGATGGGTCTTCACCGAGCTCCCGCCGGGTGGTCCGCGGGCCATTTAGGGTCCCGCGAGGTACCGATCGCGGTCCGGAATTCTACCCGGCCGGGGACCACCGCGAGGCGGATGGGTGGTCACCGAGGTCCCGCCGGCTGGTCCGCGGGCCATTTAGGGTCCCGCGAGTTACCGATCGCGGCCCGGAATTCTACGCGGCCGGGGACCACCGCGAGGCGGATGGGTCTTCACCGAGGTCCCGCCGGCTGGTCCGCGGGCCATTTAGGGTCCCGCGAGGTACCGATCGCGGTCCGGAATTCTACCCGGCCGGGGACCACCGCGAGGCGGATGGGTCTTCACCGAGGTCCCGCCGGCTGGTCCGCGGGCCATTTAGGGTCCCGCGAGGTACCGATCGCGGTCCGGAATTCTACCCGGCCGGGGACCACCGCGAGGCGGATGGGTCTTCACCGAGGTCCCGCCGGCTGGTCCGCGGGCCATTTAGGGTCCCGCGAGGTACCGATCGCGGTCCGGAATTCTACCCGGCCAGGGACCACCGCGAGGCGGATGGGTCTTCACCGAGGTCCCGCCGGCTGGTCCGCGGGCCATTTAGGGTCCCGCGAGGTACCGATCGCGGTCCGGAATTCTACCCGGCCAGGGACCACCGCGAGGCGGATGGGTCTTCCCCGAGGTCCCGCCGGCTGGTCCGCGGGCCATTTAGGGTCCCGCGAGGTACCGATCGCGGTCCGGAATTCTACCCGGCCAGGGACCACCGCGAGGCGGATGGGTCTTCACCGAGGTCCCGCCGGCTGGTCCGCGGGCCATTTAGGGTCCCGCGAGGTACCGATCGCGGTCCGGAATTCTACCCGGCCGGGGACCACCGCGAGGCGGATGGGTGGTCACCGAGGTCCCGCCGGCTGGTCCGCGGGCCATTTAGGGTCCCGCGAGTTAGCGATCGCGGCCCGGAATTCTAGCCGGCCGGGGACCACCGCGAGGCGGATAGGTCTTCACCGAGGTCCCGCCGGCTGGTCCGCGGGCCATTTAGGGTCCCGCGAGGTACCGATCGCGGTCCGGAATTCTACCCGGCCGGGGACCACCGCGAGGCGGATGGGTGGTCACCGAGGTCCCGCCGGCTGGTCCGCGGGCCATTTAGGGTCCCGCGAGTTCGCGGTCGCGGTCCGGAATTCTAGCCGGCCGGGGACCACCGCGAGGCGGATGGGTGGTCACCGAGGTCCCGCCGGCTGGTCCGCGGGCCATTTAGGGTCCCGCGAGGTACCGATCGCGGCCCGGAATTCTAGCCGGCCGGGGACCACCGCGAGGCGGATGGGTCTTCACCGAGGTCCCGCCGGCTGGTCCGCGGGCCATTTAGGGTCCCGCGAGTTAGCGATCGCGGTCCGGAATTCTAGCCGGCCGGGAACCACCGCGAGGCGGATGGGTGCTCACCGAGGTCCCGCCGGCTGGTCCGCGGGCCATTTAGGGTCCCGCGAGGTACCGATCGCGGTCCGGAATTCTACCCGGCCAGGGACCACCGCGAGGCGGATGGGTGGTCACCGAGGTCCCGCCGGCTGGTCCGCGGGCCATTTAGGGTCCCGCGAGTTAGCGATCGCGGTCCGGAATTCTAGCCGGCCCGGAGCCACCCAGAGGCCGTGCACACGCGCCGGGTGGCCGGAAATACCTCCAGCCGAGCGGACATGCACTTTGTAAGCACCTTGGACGAGATGGCTGAGCCTTACTCGACTTCCAGCACCCCGGCTAAGCGTTCTCCACGGCCCGCTGTGCTTCCAGAAGACCTCCAGCCGGTCCTCATGGTGCTTTACTCCTCACTCTCTAAGCCGGCCCAGGCTTCCAGCACCCCGGCTAAGCGTTCTCCACGGCCCGCTGTGCTTCCAGAAGACCTCCAGACGGTCCTCATGGTGCTTTACTCCTCACTCTTTAAGCCGAACGAGGCTTCCAGCACCCCGGCTAAGCATTTTACGCGGCCCGCCGAGCCTCCACAGCACTTCCAGCCGGTTCCACGGCTGCTTTCCTCCTCACTGTTTAAGCCGAACGAGGCTTCCAGAGCCCCGGCTAAGCGTTTTGCGCGGCCCGCTGAGCTTCCAGAGCACCTCCAGCCGGTTCCCCGGCTGCTTTCCTCCTCACTTTCTAAGCCGCCCGAGGCTTCCAGAGCCCCGGCTAAGCGTTCTCCACGTCCCGTTGATCTCCCCGGAGGTCGTAACGGGGAATTACCTCCCTCCAGCGGACACGGCGGGTAAATACGCCACCTCTCGCACTTAGCGCACACACCCGTTGCTGCGCGTCCGGTGGCACTTTGAGCGGCCAAACGGCGGGAGTAACAGTCACTCTCTTAAGTTAGGCTCATTTGACATTTTCTTGAACGGTTCGTGGATAAATATGTGATATATACTACATATGATCGCATTTATAGTCAAATCTTTTCAAAATGTCATTCTCCGGGTGCATTCCTCCTCGCTTCTTAAGCC
>NW_028284224.1:0-35667 GCF_059516105.1 Syngnathus floridae | reverse complement strand
CGTAAAGTTTGGGGTGAACGGGTGATTTGTAAATTCTTTGAGCGCCCTTTCGCTCATGTCATACACTTTTTGGTAAAACCCTTGTTGGAAGTACGCATAGGCGCGCTGATAAATCTCTTCGGCCAATCGTCCCTCAGAACTTGACGCTTGAGCATAATCGGGGTTTTGAATCACCTTGGCATAGTCGGTTTGCGGGTACCCCTCCAACAATAGGTTCTTGTAGTAGTTAGCTTTGTCGGTTATGCCTTTTGTCTTGTAAATTGAATAGAGCTGGTAATACACATTGGGGTGGTACTTTGTAGAGTCGTAGCGAGCTATGAGTTCCTCAAACGTTTCGATGGCGGGCGGTTCATCATTCATTTTGTCTTTGTAGACTAGGGCTAAATCGTAGAGCGCCTCAATGATAATGGCGTTGGATCGCGCCAGTTTCTCTTCTGTGTCGGGTACGTTTTTGGAATAGTAATATGGGTCTTTCGGGTCGTTGGCACCCTTGGTGGTATCGTTTTCCAACTCGTAACCGTCTTCTGATTCCAACAGCAGTGGAGCAACGGATGTTTTGTCTTTTCTGCGCCAGTCGTCTTCGTTTTTTCGACTTCCCCAGATTTTCTTGAACTCACCAGCGCCAAAGCCAACGGCACCTGGGTTGTAGAAATACCACGCACCCTTGTTGATGCTTTTGTTGATCGGCTTGTTTTGGTTGAACTTATTTGCCTGTGCCTGACTTTCTTCTAATTGACGCTGCCGCTCGGCATCCTCCTCGGCCTGTATCAAATCTTCAATCATTAGCTCGATAAGGCGCTCGCGCTCGTTTTCTGGCTTTTTGGCGAATGCCTGCAGGCTGTCTTGGTAGGCAATCGCATCAATATCGCGCATCATCTGTGTAAGATTATTGGTAATGGATAAAACGCGATCATATTCGGGGTGCTCTGTGCTCAGAAATGTCACAGTGCTGTCATAATAAACCTGCGCTATAGGATACTCTTTTCGCCCGAAATAAATCTGGCCAAGTTTGTAAAAGGCCAGCCCTTTGGTGTTGCCGTTTTTGACCGACTTCTGCGTGGCCAGCTTCAAATATTCGATGCCTTCTTCTTCGTCTTGTTCTTTGAATTCAAGTTCGGCAAGGGCATAATAGATCTGATCTTGGTACTCGGTGTTCTTGTCATCCTTGAGCATTTTTTGGAGTATGGCACGAATCTCACCGACATCACCAGCCGTAACATCAAACGCCAAAGCCCGGTTGATCTTGGCATAAAACGTCATTTCATACTCGGGGTTGCGCTTTATTACTTGCGCATACATGGTGCTTGATCCGCTGCCGTCTCCGTCCATTCTAAGGAGCTGAGCCAGAATAAACATCCTACGGGTTTTCTCATCGCGCTTTCTTGTATGCACGATTGATTTTTGCAGCGCTTCAATTGCATCTTTAAGCCGGTCTTGCTTTAGGTAATAGTCGGTTTTAAAAGCGTAAAATTCACCAAGACGCTTTTCAGGAAAGCCCGAACTATTTTCCACCTTACGCAGCTCATCACCCGCTCTGACGTAGGCTTCCTGCTTCGTGTGAATGCGCGCAAGCCAATAGCGGCTTAGTTGTTCTATTTGAGGGTCTGGATATTTGCGCTTTGTAAAGTCAAAAATCTGCTTGGCTTGTACCAAGTCGTTTTTGAGGTATTGCGCTTCACCCATTACGATCCAAGTATCATCAATCCACTTGCAATACTCTTTACCCTGTAAGTCCATGCTGTGTCGGTCAATGACCAATGATGTTTTTTCAACCGCGCGTTCTAGGTCTGGGAATACTGGTTGCACCACTTCTTCCTTTTCGGCAATGAAAATGGGAAGCAGCTGCGAGTAATCCTCCTCATAGCTGTCGCGCATTTTTTGATGCGCATCTTGCAGCGCCAGACGACCATTAAAAAAACCGTTGTATCTGGCCGTAACATCGTGATACGTCCGATGCACAATGGTGTTTTTTTCTTGCGAGCAAGAAACCATCAACGCAGACAAAAGCGATGTGAATATGATCTTTTTCAGATGCGACAAGGCCTAGACAATTGTTTCAACGAAGGGCAAATTTACCCTTATTCCTACTGAGCGAGGTGTAAACGCATAGTCAGCACAAATATTGAATCTGGGTTGAATGAGTAAGCCATGATCTTGAGTGTCCCACCGCGCCAACGCGTTTCGAGTTGGTTGATAAGGCGCGAATGTTCGTTGCTTGGCTGTCTGTGGTTGCTGTTGGCCGCTGAAATCTGCGTAGGTTTGATTTTTCATAATGGCAAAGGCAAAGCAGAATAAAGAGAAAAAACAACTTATGCAGAAGTTGAAAAACCACTACAAACTGGTGGTGCTCAACATCGACACGTTCGAGGAGCGGTTTTCTCTTCTGCTGACACCGATGAACGTGCTCATCATTACCCTTCTATCACTCATTGCCATCATCACGGTTACGTTTTTGCTCTTGGGTTTTACACCATTACGTTATTATTTGCCCGATTACGCTGAAGAAGTATTGGTGCGAAAAATGGCAATAGAGGCTGCGCTGAAAACCGACTCTATGGAATTGGCCCTGGCCCAACGCGATGCGTTTATCAAGAATTTTAATGATGTAGTTGAAGGGCGAATTGAGGCGATTGACTCCGATATGCTTCAACAAAAAATGGTGGAACCGCAGGAAGTAAAGTTTGCGCGCAGCAAAGAAGATGACCTACTTCGCGAAGAAATTGAAAAGGAAGATTTGGTTAACCTAAGCCCGAATTTTAAAAAAGATGATGGCTCATCATACCTTTTGTTTCCGCCCATCAACGGCTCGCTTACCGACCGTTTTAACGTCCAAAAGGAGCACTATGGAGTAGACATCACTGCACCAAAGGACGCTACTGTAAAGGCGATTGATGATGGCACGGTGATCATTGCTGCTTTTACCTCAGAGACGGGGCATGTTATTCAGATTCAGCACGACAACGATCTGATATCGGTTTATAAACACAATTCGGTATTGCTAAAAAAACAAGGCGCGAAGGTGAGGGCTGGTGAAGCGATCGCGATCATTGGTGAGACGGGCGATTTGTCTACCGGTCCGCACTTGCATTTCGAACTATGGCGCCAGGGTGTGCCAGTGAACCCAGAAACGTTCTTTTCGTTTTAATAAGTGGCGCAAGTGACCATATATACGGATGGATCGTCTCGCGGAAACCCAGGGCCGGGCGGCTATGGTGTGGTTATGATGTCTGGAAGCCATCGGAAGGAATTGAGTCAGGGATTTAGGCATACCACCAACAACCGAATGGAACTGCTCAGTGTGATCGTGGCTCTGGAAGCGCTAAAGAAAACGGGCCACGAGGTGTTGGTCTATTCCGACAGTAAATATGTGGTAGATGCCGTAGAAAAAAAATGGGTCTTCGCTTGGGAAAAGAAAGGGTTTAAGGGAAAGAAGAATGCCGATTTGTGGCAACGGTTCTTAAGAATCTACCCAAAACACAAGGTTGGTTTCCGCTGGGTTAAAGGGCACGATGGAAATACATTCAACGAGCGCTGTGATACGCTGGCCGTTGAGGCAGCTACCGGTTCTGGATTGATTTCCGATACGGTTTTTGAAAGCGAATCAGGCTTTTCTCGCTAAAAAGGCGGGGCAATCTCGCTATGCGCAGATTGAATGTCATTAAACTGCTTTAGCCGAGCCTCCCTGATTTTTCGCAACATCGATAGTTCTTCCATGTGTGAAACAGTGGTTTCTTTCATGTTTTCAATCTCTTCTATTTGCAGATCATAGAATGCCAACTCTGACTGAACGAACCGTATGGTGCCGTACCCGCTCCACCAAGAGGCTTCCTTGGCGTTGGCCTCTATCAAGGCATCAGATAACGATTCAAATGCCTCGGTGGTTGCTAACTTCTTGGCGAAGCTAGTCGCATGATTTGAGATTAGAAAGAAATCAAAATCGCGCGCAGCGTTGATTCTTGATAAAAAGAATGGCACTTGCGATGCCTCAGGGCACTTTGCATAGATACTGGCAACAACGTTGGGAATGTTTCCTTTGGTCTCGCTGGCAAGATCACCTAGGCTCTGACTGGCAAAACAAGGGTCTCGCCTGTTTAGTAGTGATAAACACGCGCCAACAACCTTATAAGACTGATCGCGCAACCCGTTTATGAAAATGGGGCTAAGTGAGTCAGAATAGCCCATGAGGCTATCGATAGCAGTATAGGCAGCGGCTCGGACAGCAGATTTTGGATCGAGTTGTGATAGCGAGAGTAGGGAGGCCTCTTCTGCCTTGGTCAAGCTGCCTTTTGCGGTAAGCATATCAATACCATATTGCCGCATTAGCCAAAAATCATCGTCAAGCAAATGCTGAGATTGAACAATGGCCTCTGTGCTGTCATGTGTCCATAGGCTAATCAACGCGTTTTCTCGAGCTATAAATGGTTTTGCTTTTCGAACTTGTGCCTTCCACATATATTGGGGCTTGTTCTCTTCCAACTCCCAAAGTAAATCACCAGCTGGGTCAATGGCAATCCATGCTATTGGAGCGCTTGGTTTAATGATCAGGGTGTCTTCTTTGGTGTTGCACCAAAAGGTTCGCTGCTCTTGAGCCCCGGAAGTATAGCCGATGGTGTATGGGATATGCAACTGGAATGTCGGCCAATCTTCTTCCTGGACCTGATTAAACATAACGGTAAGGTTTTCGAGCGTATCAACAACTTGAGCGACCATTTTTGGATGGCCTATTCCCTCGTACCATTGGTCGAAAAACCAGCGTAGGTTTCGTCCTGTAACTTCTTCGGCCATCTGCCTCAGGTCGTCTACTTCAACCGAACCGTACTCGTGTCGTACAAGGTACCGATTCAGGGTTTCGAAAAACGCGCCATCGCCCAATTCTAGCCTAAGCATGTGCAGCACACGCCCACCTTTTTGATACGTGTGCGTGTCAAACACGTCATCAGGAACATGGTAATGGTGGCGGATAAGGTGCTTAGGTTCGTAAATAACGGCACCGAGGTAGGCGTCCAGATCAGCTTGGAGGTGTAGGCGAGCCTCTTCCAATCCGTATTTGTGTTCTTTCCAAAGGTACTCACCGTAGGTGGCAAAACCCTCATTCAGGGTTAGCTGTGTCCAAGACTCACATGTTACCAAGTCTCCAAACCAATGATGAAAAAGCTCATGAGCAATCACGTCTTCGTGTGAGTTGTCAAGCAGTTCGCGCTTGGTAAGTTGCACAAAATCGCCATGGATTACGGCCGAGGTGTTTTCCATGGCGCCAGACACAAAGTCCTTAACCACTATTTGATGATACTTTTCCCAAGGGTATGGGTAGTTTAGCAGTGTGGAATAAAAGTCAAGCATTTCTGGCGTGTTGCCAAAAATGGCGTTCGCATAAGGCAGGTATTCCTCATCCAAGTAATACCATACGGGCATGCCATTCCACGAGTCCTTGGATAAGGCAAATTCTCCGATGGCCAACATTACCAGATAGTTGGCGTGGGGCTTGCTTTGTTTCCAATAGTCGGTTCTTGTGCCGTCTTCGTTAAGCTCGCTATACACCAAACGTCCATTGGATATGGTGTGGTAGCTTGAATCTACTGTGATGAAAATTTCGTGGGTCAGCTTTTCATGCGGGTGATCGATGGATGGAAACCAGGCAGAGTTGGATTCGGGTTCGCCTTGCGTCCAAATTTGCTGAGGCCTGTCTTCTTCGCCAGATGGATTAATGAAATAGAGCCCTTGATCGCTTTCAATGGCAGTGCCAGCAGCGTTGACAAGCTCGGCCGGCTTGGCTGTGTAAACGACTTGAATTAAAACGGTGTCTTGCGCTGTTAGAGGCTGTGCAAGCTCAATACCAATTTCGCGATCATTGTAATCGTGCTTTGCCGCGATGGAAGAGTCTTCCGTTACCAAGCTCACCGAATGCAGATCAAATCCACGAGCATCTAAGAATATTGAGTCTTTTGGCTGGTTAAAACCTGCGATTGTAAGCAAGGCAGATCCATGCACATATTGTGAATCCCAGTCAAAGCGGAGGTCAAGCTCTAAATGCAGGACATCAACGTCAATCGTTGGGGGTATTTGGTAAGGTGCGGGCTTATATTCTTGGGAAGAAACATCGACCGGGGCGAGTGTTACCGAGTCCTCCGGAGAGGAGTTGGTTTGAGTTTTTTGGCTTGTGCCACATCCAAACAGAAACAGGGGTATAAGGTAGGTCCCAGCGCGCAGTAAAAGATATGCTTGTCTCAAGCCCCCAAAGATGCGGATAAAGAGCCAATTAGCCGTTCCGTAGTGAATTTAATGAACCTAGAAATACGGAACTTATTTCTGATCGTGCGTAAAGACATCAGAACATAGATCGGTTGGGTTGCCGACTGATTTATAGTTTGAACATTAAATTAACGTGAATAATGGATAAGAAACTTGTTAGAATGGGTTGAACAAAGAGATGGACTTCGTAAATTAATCACCTGAAAAACAATTAAATAAAACAAAATCCAATCTCAATGAATGAAGACCAAATTGCAGAGGTGTTCGTAGAAATTGACGACTTTGTCAAGCTTTTTAAGCCAGAAATCAATCGTTTACGCTTAGAAGGTCATTCGAGCGAGACTAGAAATCGTAAATCGCGTTTTTCGGACAGCGAAAAGATGACCATCGTAATCTGGCTTCATCATGACCTGAGTTCGATTTTAAAAAACGGTGAGTTGAGTAGAAACAACAGGCTGGTATTTTATGGCGGGTTTCTTAGGAAAGAAACAATAAGCGATCAACGCGACATTGTAGTCATGACAAAGACCAATAGAGTCGTCTTTAAACACCTTGGCCCCGACAAGCGCCCTACTCCCCCCCAAGAGCCTGCTAACCTGTCGCAAGTCCTCCACCTGATTAATGAATGAAGCGTTTTGCGGCTTTTCGATCATCACTTCGGGAAAGACAAAAAATGTGCTGTCAGATTCGCGGGTTGTAATTTTCTGAATGAGAACAGTGTATTTATCTTCCTTGGCCTCAACATCCATAGGAACTAAATGGAAGCGGTGGGATGTTTTGGAAGCGGTTTCAAGACTTACGAACCCAGCGCCAACAAAGAATGCCACACCTAGCGGAATGCCCAACCACCTCCGAAGAGATGCAAGGGCCATTACCATGGCAACAAATGCAAAGTGAAACCAACCCGCAAAAAGCCCTATCACTGGTTTGCACTTGTCAACCCCGGCAAGCAAATTCCCAAAATCAAGCCAGGGAAACATCAAGAAATCACACATTACCCAGTGACCAAAACTGATTGTGGCAATTCCATAAACCACCTTAACCCATCCATTCGCGATTTTTCTTGCTCCAAATAAGGTTAAGATGATTGTAGCCAATGATGTGAAAAGCCAAATCGCATGTGCCAGCAATACAAATGTCGGTTTCTCCATATCGTAAATCCAATAGGTAGTCGCCAATATGGTAGACGCGCGAAGTAAAAAGGCTGTTCCCGCCTTTTGTTTAACAATGGCCACAAGAAAAGCTACCTCCCCAATGACGAGAAACACCAAGCCGACCGAAAACAACAGGGCTTGCCATTGAAAATGAACGGACAGCACCTTCATCATGCAAATGCCTGACTTCTAGTTTATAGTCATTGGCGCAGCAGGTTCCGCAGCGATGTAGACGTGCCCATTGCGGGTGGTGGACCACAACCTGACAAGGTCCTTTGTATTTTCCCCCTTTTTGTTCACCGGATGCACTCGCCCAAGGGCTGTGTCTCTAAGTGCATATTTATGACACGCGCTGCTTGATGAAAGAATCGAGCACCGACCCATCAGTTTCACGACTATGCTATTGCGTCTGCACTATGGGGCTTGGCCCCGCCACCGAAACCACCAACTTGGTATTAATGCTTGGGTCAGACGTGTTGTGCACCATGGCATAGCTGCCCCTTATCAAACCGACTCCTGCATAGTTGAACTCCCCTGAAGTATTCACTCCTTCGAAGTCTCTTTCGGTAAACGTGTAGCTGCCGTTGTCCGACTCTAGGTAAATCATCTTGTCCTTTTTGTACTTCCAATAGTCTTCTCCTCGCGGATGGCCGCCTAGATTATACTCAAAGTACACTAGAATGCCCTTATCATTATTGGGGTCGGCATTCCAGGTAATGGTGCTTCCCACAGAAAGAGGGTTGGGAACAGTATATGTTGGCTCATCAAACTTTTGCGGGAAGTAAAGCGTTTCTTCAAACTCTGTGCTGCCGTCTGAGGCCTCGAGCTTTATGGTGTAGTCTTGCCCAAAAAAGTTGCCTTCGATGTTGTGCGAATATTCTGTGTGCTCGCTCATTGAAATGGTTGTTCCGGCAACGGTAAGGTCGCCAAACTGCATTTTTGTTTCGCTTTCTGGGTCAACAATGGCCCCCATTACACTATAGGTGTGCACCCAATTAGGGTCGTAGGTGCCAGCGTGATAGGCATTCTGACCCGCAGAGATGTAGATGTGCCCATCGCACTCGGCCGACCAAAAATCGGCCAGCAATTGAGCGTTGCTCGAATTTTTATGGGCTACATACGCCTTTCCAAAAGGAGTGCTCGTTAATTCATCTTTTTTGCATGCGCTCATTGTTGCTGCAATCAACAATGAGCCGCACAGAACGTGTTTTATTTTCATAGCATATTGGTTTAACATCCGCCCGATGCGAAGTTCCTAAAATGTAGGTTAACTGTGGCGTTGGTCACAGATGGTGGTATGTAATCGTTTCCGAGTTGAGTATAAATAGGCAGCATGCCTCCACATTCATTACAGGGCTTGGTGAAGCTGGCTTCAATCTGGGTATGATAAAGCGAGCTTCCGATGAGTTGTACGCTGCATGTCCAAAAATCTATGTTGGCCAAGGACCAAACTCGCGGGGGCGTGCCGCGGTCTGGACAACAAGGGATGATACTTTTCAACCGCCCAAAGTAGGCTCTATCATCATTAAACAGCCCTTCTTCAGTATTTTGCGCCCATACTGGGGACAACGGATTGCAACGGTCCGGCCAAGGCGCTGCGCATCCCCCCGTGGCGGTGCTTAGGTTTACCCCTACATTTTTTAGTTGAAGTGTAGGCGCGCATGCTTTTTGCACACGAGCGTTCTTTTTGCGGCATCGGTCATTGTGCTCGGAAACAAGTCCTCTGCCCAATTCGCCTATACCACTTCCTCCGCCACTTGAGCCTCCCGAGCCCCCAGAGCCACTTCCACCAGAACTCGATCCACCACCTCCGCCAAAGGAGGTCAACCCGATCAACCCTGCAATGAGGGCGGTCATCCTAAAAAGTTGTCGCATACGGTTGTTTAATTTGGATGGTACCCACCAGAAGTAGAAAAGTTTTTAAATATATCATCGCGCTAAAGCCTAGAACCTTGGGCATGACAGAGGCTGAATTTTTGATTGCTCTCGGGAATCGGATTCGCCAACTGCGTTTGGAAGAAAAACTCACTCAACTTGAGCTGGCTGCGGCTTGCAACATGGAGGCCAGTAATTTGGTTCGATTGGAAAAAGGCAGAAGCAACCCTGCGGCTAAAACATTGCTCAAGCTGGCGCGTGCACTGAACAGACGGCCAAAAGAGTTGCTCGGTTTTTGAGCCTAAGCCCCGGTCTTCATGTCCCCAATTACATTGACCGCTTCATCGAGATACACGTCTTTGCGGAGTTTTTTCAGCCACTTTTCATTCAGATCAGCCGTTACAGTGTCGGCCTCAATCGTTTCGATGTCGGCTCTGAGATTGGCAATGGATAGACCCTCGATGGGTTGCAAAATGTCTTTGTAGCGCTTGTTTTCAGCATCGAGTTTCTGTTGCTCTTTCTGGAACGAGGCAAAGTTGAGCGATACTTCGGTATCGTCTCGCTGCGCTTTCAGGCGCTTGGCATTTTCAGCGGTGAGTTGCATCGCCTCATTTTGGCTCATGCGCTGCTGGCTCTTTTTCACAACAGATGATTCGTTATATGCTGGTTTCCAAAGCTCGTAAGGCGCTGCTGATATTTCATCCCACTCCATCACAAAGTCCTGATCGCGCTCGCCCATTTCTATTTCGTTGAAGCGGTCGGTCATGGTAATGTCCGACTCCACCCCTCGAAGTTGTGTGGCTCCACCATTGATGCGGTAAAATTTCTGTGTGGTCACTTTTACCGAACCCAGCGGCTTAACGTCTGATTCGGAGGCTGCCACCATGCGATCCAAATTCATAAATCGCTGCACGGTTCCTTTTCCAAAGCTTCCGGTGGTTCCCATAATGATTCCCCGATCGTAGTCTTGAATCGCTGCCGCTAAAATTTCGGAGGCCGATGCGCTAAAGTGGTTTAACATCACTACCAATGGGCCGTCATAAACGGTGCCTGCTTTTTTATCGGACATAATTTGCGGTTTCGAGTATCGGCTCTTTACCTGCACCACTGGTCCTTCGGGAATGAAGTGCCCTGTCATCTCTACGGCATCTTTGAGCGACCCGCCACCGTTTCCCCTCAAATCGAGCACCACGCCATCCACATTTTCACTCTGCAGCTTTTCCAGTTCCTTTCCCACATCTTCTGCAGCGGCTCTGCCACCTCTGCGGCTAAAATCGGCATAGAACTTGGGCAGATTGATGTAACCAACGCGCACCCCATCTTTATTCTCAATAACGGCCGATTTGGCGTAAGTCTCTGCCAGCACCACAATGTCTCTGGTAATTGCAATTTCCTTTATGGCACCGTCTGGCTTTTTTACGGTGAGTTTTACCACGGTTCCCTTTTTTCCTCGAATCAGCTTCACCGCATCATCCAGCCGCATATCTGTGATATCAACAGGGTCTCCTTTTTCCTGAGCGACCTTTAAGATTTTATCCTTTTCCTCCAGCTCACCTTGCCGGTAAGAAGCGCTACCAGGGACGATATTGGTCACTGTGATGAGCCCATCCTTTTCTTGCAACTGCGCACCAATTCCTTCAAGTTGACCGCTCATGCTTATGTCAAAGTTCTCCTTCTTCTTTGGGGCAAAATATCCTGTGTGTGGACCAAATACATTGGTGAGCGAGTTGATGTAAATTTCCATTTGATCGGTTTGCTCCCACTTCGACATGCGCTCAAAAAACCGATCCTGACTTTTGAGAACTTTATTTCTTGCCTTTTCTTCAAGTACCTCAAACGGTTCAACACTAGCCGTATCTGATTCTTCAGCAGCTTCTTTCTGCTGTTTTTCCATTTGGTAAATTCGAGTGAGACACTGATACTTAAGGGTCTTTCTCCAGTGCTCCTTTAAGTCTTGACGGGTTGACGCATAATCGCGTTTTTCCTCATCCAATTCAAGCGATTCGTTTTCAGAAAAGTCAAAGGGCTCAGACAATATTTCTTTGTAGTACCCCTGCGCATCTTTTAATCTTGCTTGTAAAATTTCCCAACTTTGGTCAAAGAGCGCGAAACTGTTCGCCTTTACCTGATCGTCAATTTCATTTTCATACATGCGCAGCGCTGCGACATCTTGCCTCAGCAAAAAGCGCTTTGAGAAATCGAGTCGTTCGAGGTATAACTTGAAAGCCCCCTGGCTAAAAGCATCATCAAGGCTCTTAGGTTTGTAGTGGCTGTTGTTGAGGCTTTTGAGCAACACATTTACCAATACTATATCCTTTGAGTGTGATTCGCTGCTCTCGGAGACGGGACTGCTGCTTGTGCTGTGGATTACATAGGAGCAAAATAGAATTGCGGCTCCAGTAGCGACCACGAATTGTATGCCTTTAAATTTCATGTTTTTGATAATAGCTTCTCAACCTCTAAGCCGTTTTGACCCGATTTGTCCCAAATGTACTATCGACCCTGATATCTTTACAGACGTATCTGTAAAAGAAAGCTAATTAACGCATGAAAAATTCTTATGCTCTTGATTGCCGCACTAACGGTTGGCACACACCAGTTTGCCCAAACCGCTGCGCAAACAATAAGTCTTCAGTCGGGCAATTTTGCTCTTACCGAAACAACAGGTGGTAAGCTGTCAAGAGCCGATTTAGAAGCTTGGCCCAACTTTGATGGTCAGCGTTTTGGCATCGTTCGCCTAAATTCATACCCTACTTCGGAAGAATGGGAATCATTGGCGCAAGGTGGCGTGGTCAATCTCTCATACATCCCAAAAAAGCATTCATTGTCTCAATACGCACTGAGGCCCAGTTATCAGCTCTTAACGCTTATGATGTAACCGCTCAATCTGCTTTTTTGATCGATTTCAAGGGTTCTAGCATACATGCAGCCGCTCCTGCGCGAGCAATTTCAGGGGACAATGTAGTACCAACTTGCATGTTTTTAGAAGCGTAAACTGGGACGCGGCACTTAGCGCTATTGCTATGGCTAACGTTGACATTCTTGAGACGGAGTCGGCAATGGGGTATGTAGTTGTCTCTTGCGCGGAGACGACTTAGCTTCTTTGGTTGATTTGCCGTTTGTTCAATTCATGGACTGGAAATACGATGCGGGCATGCCCGAAAATTACACCGGCAGAACATTGACTCGCAGAAATGTGCTGTCTCTGGACAACACCAATGGCATCGGCTATGATGGAAGCGGAATAGTGATTGGCCTGCAAGACGATGGTTTTGTTGGGCCGCATATAGACCATCAGGGTAGAATTTTGGAACAGTTTTGGGCAGAAGACCTTGGCGATCATGGCGACCACGTTGGCGGTATAATTAATGGGGCTGGAAACAGAAACCCCTATCATGAAGGCCAAGCCAGAGGTTCGGATATGTACGTGTACAAGGCAGCGCCAGAATACCAAGGCTTTGACAGCATTGCCAACCATTATGCTTCGCGAAATGTGGTCATCACCTCAACTTCTTACGGCAATGGCTGCAATGCCGGATACACTGCCCTAGCGCGCACAATGGACCAACAAGTGCGGGATATGGAAAACCTGATGCACGTATTTTCTGCCGGAAACAGCGGCACTTCAAACTGCGGTTATGGCGCGGGAAATACTTGGGGAAACATAACCGGAGGACACAAAGTGGGCAAGAATGTGATTGCGGTGGCCAACCTATCGCAAAATAGTGTGCTGTCCACCTCCAGCAGCAGAGGGCCCGCACATGACGGGCGCATAAAACCTGACATAAGCGCTAAGGGTACGGCAGTGACTTCAACCTTGGCAGGAAATAGTTATGGCGTTCGCACTGGAACAAGCATGTCTTGCCCGGCTGTTTCTGGCGCGTTGGCGGTTTTGTATGAGGCATACAACGACCAGCATGGCGAACTTCCAAATTCGGGATTGCTAAAGGCAATTGTGCTCAACACGGCAGATGACTTGGGAAATAGCGGACCTGATTTCAAATACGGATGGGGCCAGATCAACACGCGCAAGGCATATGAAGTTATTGAGTCTTCTTCTTTTACCAGTGGAACGCTTAACGATGGTGATTCAATGCAATTTATGCTCAACGTACCTGCCAATACAAGCAACGCCAAGTTTATGCTCTACTGGACAGACGCTGAAGCTTCGGTGAATGCGGGCATTGCCTTAGTCAACGACCTGGCCCTCACGGTAACAGACCCAAACAGCTCGGTCAACCGCCCCTATGTTTTGGATCACACAGCAAACACAGCTGCATTGGACAGCCCGGCCACTGTAGGAGAGGATCACCTCAACAATGTTGAACAAGTCGAGTTCAACACCCCTGCTGCTGGCACGTATAACGTAAAGGTCAAAGGATTTGACGTTCCCTCTGGACCGCAGGAGTTCTTTATCGTTTATTGGTTTGAGCCAGAAAACCTGACTTTGACTTATCCTGTAGGTGGTGAATCAATGGCGCCATTTACAACAGAAAAAATTCGCTGGGATGCATCCTACGACACGGGTACAGTAGACATTGAGTATAGCTCAAATGGCGGTAGTAGCTGGTTCATAATTAACACTAATGTGCCGGTCGAAAACGGCTTTGTTGATTGGGCCGTTCCCAGCCTGGGAGATGGCGATGTACACGTTAGACTCACCTACGGAAACACGGTATCTGAATCTGACGATTTCTCAGTCATTCGCACGCCAAGCGGATTGCAGATAGATTACGCTTGCCCCGACTCCATTGGACTTTCTTGGAACGCCACGGCTGGAGCGACAGGTTATACCGTGCACCGTTTGGGACAGAAGTACATGGAAGAATGGGGGACAAGCGCAACAACCGAATTTGTTGACTACAATTCCAATCCCTTCAGCGAAATCCTCTGATATAGCGTTTCGTCTTTGGGTAACGAAAGTGCCCACAGCAAACGTGCTGTCGCGATTCAATCCACACCGGGACTTTTTAATTGCATTGTCAACAATGATGCTGGGCTGGTAGGTGTGACTCCTGCTTCAGGCAGCCTCTTCGACTGCAGAGGAGACAGTACACGAGTCGCTTTCACAATTGTCAACAATGGTGTTAACCCAATTACGGCAATTGATGCAACCATGACAATATCAACGGGCCAAACGATTAACGAGACCTTTATCCTCAACTTGGCTCCGGGCTCAAATGAAACACTGACGTTCGGTCAGCTTATGCAAATTGGTTTAACGGATTTTTCGGCTGAACTGAGCATTTCTATGAGCAACGATGGCAACGCTCACAATGACACCCTAGTGGCTCAATACCAGCCATCATCGTCCGCATTGCTAAAAGCCATTTGGAGTGAAGACTTTGAGTCGTTTGACTTATGCGCCACTGGAAATGACTGCGGAGCGACTGTTTGTGACATGGAGAATGATTGGGTCAACGAAGTCAATGGCACTGCTGACGATCACGACTGGCGAACCAATAATGGCTCCACACCTTCGCAGTTCACTGGGCCAGACGAAGACCACACCCTGAAAAACAACGAAGGAAAATACCTCTACTTAGAGGCTAGCGGCAATTGTACAAACCAAACGGCTGGTCTTACTTCTCCTTGCGTTGACTTGGTCGGCATTGAAGATCCCACACTTACATTTTGGTATCACATGAATGGCGCTGCCATGGGGTCGTTGTTTGTCGATGTATTTGATGGTTCAGAATGGACGCTCGAGGTGTTTGGCGTTTCTGGTAATCAAGGGAACAGCTGGGAAGAAGCCACGGTTTCGCTTGCCGATTTTAGTGGCGACATTATCAACCTGAGATTCAGAGGAGTCACGGGTAACGACTTCTCAAGTGACATAGCTATTGACGATGTCAGCATGCACGCTCCGCCAGTTGCCAACTTTAGCTATTCCGTGCAAAACGATGGGTTTACTGTGAATTTTACAGACCTAAGTTTGCTGGCGGATAGAATGACATTTAATCTCGGTGACAACACCATCCTTGATAGTGTGCCTGGGAGTCATCTCTATTCCGAAGAGCTGGCATATCTTGTCACGCAAATTGTGAGCAACGACTTTGGCAGCGACACGTCCGCTTGGCTTATTCAGTCGCTCAACACCAATCAGTTGGTATTTGAGGGGTACGGCTTGTTTCCAAACCCAGCAAAGACGGAGGTTTTTATAAAAAGCCCCGAATCTGATCTATCGTTTGAAGTATACTCGGCTGACGGAAGACTGCTCTCAGCATCGTCAGCAACGGGTAGCGGACTAACCAAAATCTCGGTTGACCGATTTAGCGAGGGCATTTATTTCGTACGGTTTAAAAATGGTGCTGTGCTCAACTTTAGCGTTTTAGAGTAACCCCCCGCACTCGAATTTACAAGACAACATCGTGCTGTGTTATCATGAATATCGGAAAAAGTCATTTCTTTACCAGCTAATTTTGCTGTCATGAGGTCGACTATAATTTTACTGGTGCTTGCAATCTCTTCTGGTTTGGCCTATGGCCAAAAGGCCGATGATGTGCTCGGCATTTGGTACAATCAGGAAAAAACGGGTAAAATCGAGATATTCAAACAAGGAGGGAAGTACATTGGAAAAATCGTGTGGCTCAAAGAGCCAAATCGAGACGGAAAGCCAAAACTTGATATCCACAATGAAGACGAGTCGCTACGAGCGAGACCCGTGATGGGGTTGCAAATATTAAATGACTTTGTGTTTGATGATGACCAGTGGGAGGACGGAACGATTTACGATCCTAATAACGGAGAAACCTACTCTTGCTTTATCAAAAAAGACGGAGAAAAATTAAATGTGCGCGGTTACATTGGTTTTTCTTGGATTGGTAGAACTGCAGTTTGGACAAAAGCAGAATAAACAGACCATGAAAAACCTCTTTGTAATACCACTTCTGGCGCTGGTTGGCATCGCCAACCTGGGGGTGGCCCAGAAAGCTGCCGGCACAGTCAATACAGTATCAGGCAAGGCGATTTTTATTGAAGCCAACCCCGCAACCCCGTACCGACACCTCGGTAGCCTAGAATGCGGACTGCTGCATCCCGATAAGTTTGATCTTATGATGGAGCATATGGTGGTAAAACGTATGGCTAAGGAGTACCCAGAAGCAGAGTTTGATGCGCTCATATTCAGACCGGGCAGCGCATACTGCAAGGCAGATATAGTTAAGTTCTATTCAGACCCTGAAGGCAAGCGCTCGAAGAAGAACAAAGGAGCGCTAGACCCAGCTTTTTTGAAGTCAGAAACCGTTGGCAGAAATGGAATAAACCTGTTCGTTGAAAACGTTCCTGAAGGAGAGCATACTGTGCTAGGTAAAATAGAATTGCCTCAAAATTTTGAGAGTGCAGAGTACCAAAAAGTCATGAAAGAAATGGTACGGGTGTCAAAGGAATATTATCCCGACTTAAATGGCATCGTTTTTACTCCCGGGACAGAACTGACCAAGGCTGTTGTCATTAAAATATAGTTAGCAACCTTCGCGTTAGCTTTAGCGTCTAATAGTAGTAGCGCTTAGCTAAAATGGTCATTCAAGACAGCGACATAAGGGCCTGTTTGTCAGAAGACAAAAAAGCACAGAGGAAGATTTATGAAACCTATTTTCCAGTGATGATGTCTATCGTTCGTAGGTACATCAGAGACGATGAAGAGGCGTTAGATGTTTTAAATCAGGGATTTATCAAGGTTTTTAAGAAGATTGAGCAGTACCATTTTGGCAATTCTTTTGAAGGATGGTGTAAGCGAATTATCATTAACACAGCCCTAGACCATCTCAGAGCAACCAAGCGCTATCGAGACATCTTCTCTTTTGAGGCCATAATGCCCACCTACCAAGTTTATAATGATGGTCTTAATAACATGTCAATTGATGAGTTAATGTCGATCATTGACACGATCTCTCCTGTGAGCAAGGTTGTGTTCAACATGTTTGCCATTGATGGTTTCAGCCATAAGGAAATTGCCGACAACCTTGGCATTTCAGTCGGCACTTCAAAATGGCACTTAAGTTCTGCCCGCAAGCAGATTCGCGCTAAATTGCAACTGGCTTACCCAGACGTTTACTTGGCATATGGCTGATTTCGACCAAGAGATAGACGAAATTTTTAAGGCTCGATTTGAAGGTCATAAGGACTTGAGAATGGAGCCCCAGGCGCATTGGTCGGCTGTGGAAAGCGGCTTGGTACAAAGCCCTGCAGTTGGCGGTGCTGTTTCAACCGCGTTTTCAACCTACGCTGGGGTTGCCAAGATTGCTGCTGCGGTAGCTTCTCTGGGCATTGTTACGAGCATAAGCAGCGATACGGGAAGCCGATCAAATATGGTTGACCTCGCCCCAATAAGCGAACAGGTTTACGCTAAGGAAAGCCTCGAAATAGTGGAAACCACGCCTCTAACTGGGCACACCGTTGAGTCTGTTTTAAATTCGAAAGAAGGCGCTGATGGCAATATATACATAAGCGCAGCTATAAATGAAATTGGCAAAGCCACCAGTGGGCCGATAGCCGAGCACACTGTTTCTGTCAATGAAACAGACGAACAGAATGGTGCTGTACTTTCTCAGGGTTTGGCAGGCATTAATCAGTCAAGACCGTTTGATGCAATCGATCGAATGCCGAGGCTGCTCAGCCAGTATGATGACATTCCAGAGATCGAAGATCCGCGATATGCGCTGGAACCCCTCACGATTGATCTTTGGGGTGATGATCACATTTGGTATTTCCGCGGAGGTGCAAGAGTAGGCTATGGAGAATCAAATTCTTCGCTGGCGCCTGCTAAAGTGGCGGTCAACCCTGCTTTTGCGTTTGGCTACGGATTTGCGGTTTCTGATCGCTCTTTCATTTCAGTAGAAATTGGTGTGCTGAGACGAAGTGGCGTTGGCATTGAGCGTACCAAACCGATGGACGTGAGCCCATTGGTTGAGTCATTTGCAAATGTTGGTACGGACAATGAAAATTCGTTAAGCGTACACCACGGTTTTATTGCCACTAAAATGGACTATATCCATGTTCCTCTTCAATACGGCCATGCGCTGAACAAACGTTGGAGCTTTTCGATAGGCGGCTTTGCCGATTATTTAATTGCGGCTGAAAACAAAGCAGTAGTTGTTTATAACAAAGAAAACTATCGCGAAACGCAAACTAAGTTTGGAGAGTTAAGCTCATTGGAGGGCTTGAATCGGATTCGTTATGGCGCGATTGCTGGAATAGAGAGGCTGGTCTTGAAGCGTGTATCAGCCCTTGCTGAGGTGATGCTCCCAATCAACGATGCGGTGGATTCAAAATCCGATTTTCAGGCCAACTCTTCGGCACAGAAGGTTAGTTGGCCTATTGAGTCGCAATTGGGGTTGAAGTATAGTTTCTGAGCAAGGCGAGACTCAGAACGTTCTGATCTTACTGCGTTTCCTGCGCTTACCGAAGTTTAGTTTGGGGTTCTTAAACCGCTTCTTTTTCGACTTTATCGACTTGTTGTTATAACTCTTGGCCTTTCTACCTTTCTTGTTGGCCTTTGACAATTTCTTGTTGTTATAGGCGCTTTTTAGCTTTCGCTTCTTTTGCTTTATGGGCTTATTTGTTATGGATGGCCCCAATGCATGACTCAGAGTAATCTGAAAAAACAAGTAGGTATCATTGCTTTGACTTCCTCCTCTTGGCTGATTCTCGGTGTACCAATCTGGTTGGGGGACATCTTCAAGTAGCACGCTCGGATTTGCCAATACACCAGCAAGCTTGCCTTTTGAATCTACAATGGCTGTGTTGTCATAGTAAAACCCGCTGGCATCGTCTATATAGTCCGTGGTTGTCCACCTGTAGCCAAAGTCCAACCCAATCTGATAGTTCCAATTAAGCAAGTAAGTAATGCCCCCACCAATCGGAAAAGCGATATTAAGTCGTCTATAAGGCTTGGGGCCACCGGGGAGACCCTGCCCTTCGGTACCCAGCGGCTTAAGCGCGTGCCACTCACCATTAAACTTTGCCTTGGGGTTGAAAAAGAAAAGACCTGCACCTGCAGAGGCATAAGCGCCAAAACGATTGCCACTAAAAATTCTTGATGTCCGTGCACCAGCCAGGTGTATTGTTTGCGGTTTTAGCAGGTGCAACTCATATTGACCCGATAACTCAATGATGGGTGATTTAAAGTTTAGATTTCTGTACCTGCGATTGGGGTAGTTGGTTGTGGCATCCGATCCTCTTAATCTGGCATATGAGAGTGTTCCCCGAACAGCTTGGTATTTCCTAAAAAAATAGCGCACTCCAGCGCTGATAGAATACCTACTCTGAGTGGGTTCAAAATCAAGAATAAATGGCATTCCTGGGCCATCTTGCCCGCCAAGATCGCCTAAAAATGACGACCCGCCAAGGCCAAGCACGTACTCCAATCTCAACGCCTTCCAGTCAGTCGAAGACGCATTCAATTTCGGAGCTTTATACGTGCGTGCTTTTTGACCTGACTTTTGCGCCTTAGGCTGTTTGCCAAAATTTGGCTTTTGTCCGAAAACAACAATCGACAAACAAACGGCACTTATGGTGACTATGACACGCATGAACGCTAAAGACGCATTAACCCTGCAAATGTAAGTGGTAAATGCCTCGACCGAGACTCAATCCACTTGAGAAAAATAAGACCACGCTCCAGCCCGCGCCTTTGACCCATTCAAACAAGTTTGGTGTTTGTAAATCAAGGTTCGGGCCAGCCACAAAATCATGGGTGTACAAGGCGTAGGCTTGGGTCGCAGACGGCTAATCAGCCAGACATCGCGGTGAACGCAACGCTTCCATTCGACAATAAAAGCAGCGGGGGAGCTCCTCCCTTTTTACTAACGATCAACGTGCCGGTGGCGGCTACGCGGTTAGCGTTAGCACGGTAATTTCTGGGCGTATTCCGAGCCGTCCAGGATAGCCAATGTATCCAAACCCTCGATTAACGTATAAATACTGATCTTTTTCTTGGTACAAGTCTGCCCATTCGGGATAGAAATATTTTACCGGACTCCATTTTAGGCTCCCGACCTCAATGCCAAATTGAAACCCATGAGTGTGCCCCGAAAACATGGCATTTATTGACGGAAATTTTGTCAAAACTTCTTCCTTCCAGTGACTTGGATCGTGCGATAAAAGCAATTGGGTGGTGTCGGGGCTCAACCCCGTTGTTGCTTTGGATAAATCTCCGTATTTCGGGAACCTTCCCTTAGCGCCCCAGTTCTGGATGCCCACCACGGCAAGTCTGGCTCCGTCTCGCTCAATTACTTCATGCTCGTCCATGAGCAGCCGCCAACCCATGTTTTGTTGGGTGGTAATTAGCGTTTCAAGGTTTTGTCTTTTTTGATCTTGTGACCCCCACTCCACGTAGTCTCCATAATCATGATTTCCCAACACGCTGAACACGCCATATTTAGCCCTGAGTGTGCTAAACAGGCCCGTCCAGCCCTCGAGTTCTGAAGCGACATTGTTGACCAGATCCCCCGTAAAAAAAATCACATCTGAAGCCTGCTCATTCACCAGGTTAATGCCTCTCGTAACGGCCTTTTTGTTCCAGAACGAGCCTGTGTGAAGATCGGAGATTTGTGTAATGGTAAAGCCATCAAACTCCTTTGGCAGGCCTTTAATGGACAAGGTTTTACGGACTATACGATAATCGTGAGCCCCACTCAAAACCCCCCAGCCCATGCCGAGGGCGGGCAACACGGCTGAGATTGCACCCGCTTGCGTCAAAAATTGACTTCGGCTAATGCTGCCAGTACTCCCATTTGAATCGACACCAGGGTTTACTTTTTGCCATAAAAACTCAATTCCCCTTTTAATGTCGGCAATAAGCATCCACAGCGTAAACAATAGCTTGCCAATAATGTTAGCCGCACCAATGGTCATTATGAATGTGAGGACAGCGCGCGTTGAAGGGTTTTTGGACATTGGCTCGAATAGTGCAAACCCTATGAGCGTGACCGCTGTAAGCGATACGAACAGGATCTTGCCGATTTTTTGCGCCCATGAAGGCAGCGGATCTAGGGCCAACTTCAGGCCCTGATATAAATACCAGTCGATCAATATGAGAATGATCGAAACAATTAAAAAGACAGTTATTCTGCTCATAAGCGCATAAAAAAACCCTCGAACAATATGTCGGGGGTTTTAGCGAGGTCTCGAGCGGATTCGAACCGCTGTAGATGGTTTTGCAGACCACTGCCTAGCCACTCGGCCACGAGACCTTATCAAAACGCACACCCACTTTTGGCGAGCGGCAGCGAAAGTAACTAAATATCACGCTTCGATTCAATGATGTGATTCACCGAAACGAAACGGGTAACGTACTTTAACGGAGGTTGCATTTTATACACAATGACCTCAACCCTATCGTGGTCATTTAGTTCGCGGTCAATGGCCGTGGCAATGTTCTTAGCCACCGTTTCTATCAAATCACAGCGTTTCATCATTTCACGCTCCACCACGCTCATAAGCAATACGTAATCTTTGGCATCCCGAAGATTGTCAGACTGCTCGGCATCTGAAAAATCTGCGTCAATGTGCACATCGACCTTAAACTGCCCACCCGTTTTCTTCTCGTGTGGATGGCAACCGTGGTAGGCAAAAAATTCTAGCCCAACAAGGGACAATCTAGCCATCTGCCAAGGCTTCTAAGCCAGCCTTGAGCCGTCCGAGCGACTCGTCCCGGCCCACAAACTCCATTATACGAAACATATCTGGTCCTGCGCCCAGACCAGTCACCAAGACTCTCAGCAGGGGCATTGCCGCGCCCATACCCACGTTGTGTTCTTCGAGGTACTTGGCAAATGTGGCCTGTAGGCTTTCTGCCTCAAATGGCACGCTGGCAAATGCCTTGATGAGCCCGTTTACAATGGCGGGTGAGCCTTCTTTCCATTTCTTTCGAACGGTTTTTTCATCGTAACTATTTGGTCGTTCGAGCAGATAGGTGCCTTCCAGCATGTCGGATACAAACACCGCTCGCTCCTTTACTAAATCAACATAGGCCTCGGCTCGTGCTGCGTCCAATGTGAGTCCTTTTTCTTTTAAATGCGGCCTGAGCAACTCGGCCAGTTGGCTGTTTGTTCTCGCTCTGAGATACTGCTGATTAAACCACCTTGTTTTTTCTGCATCAAACTTAGACCCTGATTTACCAACCCGCTTTATGGAGAAGTCATCAATGAGCTCGCTCATGGAATAAAGCTCTTTTTCTGTGCCAGGGTTCCAACCCAAAAAGGCAAGCATGTTCACAAATGCCTCTGAGAAATATCCTTTCTCGCGATATCCCGAAGATGTTTCACCTGTCTTCGGGTCGGTCCACTCGAGCGGAAAAACAGGGAATCCTAGTCGATCTCCGTCTCGTTTGCTGAGTTTCCCCTTGCCGTCAGGCCTTAAAATCAGTGGCAAGTGCGCAAACTGCGGGCGCTGATCTTCCCAGCCCAGATAGCGGTAAAGAAGAATGTGTGTTGGCGCGGAGGGCAACCACTCCTCTCCACGGATAACGTGCGTGATACCCATTAGGTGGTCATCTACTATGTTGGCGAGGTGATAAGTTGGCATACCGTCTGACTTGAACAGCACTTTGTCGTCCATAGCATTGGTGTTGACCTGTACCCAGCCTCGAATCATATCCTCAAAGCGCACCTCCTCATTCCTTGGCACCGTTAAACGAATTGTATATGCTTCACCAGCCGCCAAACGTTTGGCAACTTCATCTGACGATAGGGTGAGCGAATTTTTCATGGTCATGCGCACTGAAGCATTGTACTGAGGGCTTGGCACCTTGGCCCGGGTAAGTTTTTCTCTCATTTGATCGAGCTCCGCTGGTGTGTCAAAAGCGTAGTAGGCATGACCGGATTCAATAAGCTGATCGGCAAATTGACGATACAGCTCCTTGCGCTCACTTTGTCGATATGGGCCGCAGCTTCCTGGTTGCCAAGGGCTTTCATCGCATTCCATGCCAACCCAGTCTAAAGACTGGCGGATATAGTCCTCAGCGCCATCGACATAGCGCGTTTGGTCCGTGTCTTCTATTCTGAGAATAAAATCCCCGCCACTTTTCTTGGCGAACAAATAATTAAACAGCGCTGTACGCACACCGCCCATGTGCAACGGGCCAGTGGGACTTGGGGCAAACCGTACTCTAGTTTTCGTCATTTTTCTTTAAAAAGGCGGCAAAGATAATTTCCTTTAATAGCAATGCTGTTTGCCCTATTATTAATCTTAACCGTGATTAACACTATGGCAGAATCGCTGGTGGTATATTTGATAGTCAAATGCATGCGTTAAATCAACTGGACAAGAACATCAATCGGTACATTAACCGATACCACAAGAAGCGGTTGATCAAAGGATTGATCGTTTTACTTGTTGGCGCAGGATCGGCTTGGCTTTCATTGGCTCTAATCGAGTTTTTTAGCAATTTCTCGGAGACAACGCGCACAGCATTGTTTTACGCCTATCTGGCGTTTGCACTTACACTGCTGACTTTTCAAGTGGCGATTCCCGTGTTGCAGTGGTTGAGCATTGTGCCATCAATCACCCCAATGACTGCCGCCAAGGCCATTGGCAAAGATTTGTCGGACATTGATGACAAGCTGCTCAATACCCTCAGCCTGAGATATTCAAAAGGTGAGTTGAATGGCTCATTGCTAGATGCCAGTCTTAGCCAGCGGGCCGAAAGGCTTAATGGATTTGAATTTGCCAACATCATAAGCCTTAAAGATGCCTTTTCTCTACTAAAATATCTTCTGCTGCCGGTGCTTATTTTCTCGGTATTTACTGCCATCAATCCATCCTCCGTTCTTGATGGGTCATCACGGCTGTTGGCGTATGACAAGAGTTTTGTGCCTCCTGCGCCTTTTGAGTTTCTGATTAAAAACGGCAGCTTGAATGCGATCGAAGGAAATTCGTTTTCACTTCAGATTGAGACGGTTGGGAAGTCTCTTCCCGACAATGTTTATGTGCAGCTTTCAGAGTCAAAAATTCGAATGAAGAAAAGCTCATCGGGCTCATTTACATACACATTTGATAGGGTGCAACACCCCATCTCTTTCAGGCTGACCGCTGCCGGAGTAGAGTCTTCAAATCTGCTCATCGATGTGCTGCAAAAGCCTAAAGTGCTCCATGGCAAGACCCGAATTACCTTCCCCGCTTACACGAGACTGGAGCCTGTTGTTGCCAACAATAGAAACCAACTGGCCGTGCCCGAGGGTAGCCTGTTAGACTGGCAATTCGAAACCAGCAATGTGCGCAGTGCCAGGCTGCTTTCACAAGATTCAACGGAAACGCTTGACGATGAAAGCATCACATTCTCGCGGAAGATATTGAGCAATGAAGCACTCGTATTTGAACTCGAGAGCGAGGACCAGCTTACAGACACAACCTTAATTTCTATTACTGCTATCCCCGATGTCGTGCCCCGAATACAGGTCCACGAACAGATTGATTCTTCTGCCGCTAGCGTACGATACTTCAGAGGCGAAATCGATGATGACTATGGCTTTGAGCAATTGCGGTTTAAAGTTTTGCTGTTGGGTGAGAAAGAAAATAAGCTTCTTGTGAACCGCCCACTTAAGATTTCGGCAGATAAGACCACGCAATCGTTCTCATTTATCACCAATATGGACAGCCTTGCGCTAAAGCCGGAACAAACCGTTGAATACTTTTTTGAAGTTTGGGATAATGACGGTATCCACGGTTCAAAAATGGCTCGGTCGCAAACCTGGAACATTGAAATGCCGAGTTCAGCTGAACTGAAAGAGAAAAATGATAGTGAGGCTGAAAAGTCTAAGGCAGAACTCAGCAAGCGCCAGAAACAACTAAAGAAATCTCAAGAAAACCTTGATCAACTCAAAAAAGGCTTGCTGCAAAAAAAGAAGCCCGACTGGCAAGACAAGGAGCAAATGAAAGAAATGCTCGAAGAGCAAAAGAGAATAATGGAGTCGCTGAAAGAAAAGGCAGAAAAACAAAAGAAACAGACCGAATTCAACAATCAGTTTAACGAGTACTCTGAAGAGCTGCTGCAAAAACAAGAGCAAATTCAGAAAATGTTTGATGAACTATTTGATGAATCGTTCAAAGAAAAATACGATGAGTACAATGAACTACTTGAGAAGCTAACCAAGGATCAAATGCTCGACAAGCTCGATGAGATGAAACTTGACAATGAACAGCTTGAGAAAGAACTAGACAGGACCTTGGAGCTCTTTAAGCAATTAGAATTCGAACAGAAACTGGAAGAAACAATCAAGAAAGCGAATGAGTTGGCAGCAAGACAGAAACAACTGAAGGAACAAACCAAGGAAAGAAAGAGCGATTTAGAAAAAAGCAAAGAAGAACAGCACGAATTGCAAAATGAACTTGACGAGCTTAACAAGGAGCTAAAAAAACTAGATCAACTCAATGAGGCGCTAGAAGAGAAGAACCAGTTACCTGACGCTAGCGAAGAGCAGCAGAAAGCAGAGAGTGATATGGGGGAAGCGCAAGAAGAGCTGGAAAAAAAGAATCGAAAAAGTGCGGGAGAGAAAGCAACAAGGCGCACAGGACGCATTGGAGAAGATGAAAAATAAGTTGCAATCCTTTCAGCAGGAGCAAGAGCAGAGTCGCCAGTCCGAAAACCTGGAGGACATGCGGCAAATCCTTGAGAACCTGGTTGACCTATCTCATCACGAGGAGGCTCTCATGCAAAAACTAAAAACAACCAAGGCACGCGACCCGCACTTTGTTCAATTGACCAAAGAGCAAAAAGACATCATTGACGATACCAAGGTGGTCGAAGATTCTATTCTGGCTTTGAGTAAGCGGGTTCCAGAGGTAAGCAACAGGCTCAATGACGAAATAGCCAAGGTTAACAGCAACATGGACATTGCCTTACAGAACATGACCAGCCAGCGACCAAATCAAGAGAAGCGCCACATTCAAACTGCCTTGGTGAAGCAACAGCTCTCCATGACTTCGCTAAATAATCTGGCCATCATGTTTGACGGCATGATTGAGCAGGCGCAAAAGCAGGCTAACTCAAACATTAAAGGAGGCGGAAAATGTGATAAACCGGGTCAAGGAAAAGGCGGAAAACCCTCGGCCTCAGACATGAAAAAAGCCCAAGAGCAACTCAATCAGCAATTGGAGAAGCTCAAGCAGGCAATGGAAAAAGGGGAAAAACAAAATGGAAAAAAGCCAGGCCAGCAAAAGGGAGCGGGAATGGGAGGCATGAGCAAAGAACTGGCGCGTATGGCGGCACAGCAAAGTGCAATTCGGCATCAGCTAAGGCAAATGAGTAATCAGCTTGAAAAGGAGGGAGAAAAGCCGGGCGCGGGGGTAAAGGCAATAGAAAAGATGATGGAACAAACCGAAGATGATATTTTGTACCAAAACATTACACAGGAAACACTTAGGCGACAGCAAGAGATCATGACCAAACTCTTAGAGTCTGAAAAGGCCCAGCGAGAGCGCGAATTGGACAAGAAACGCGAGTCTAAACCGGCCGTAAAAACCTATGAAGTTCCCCAAAATATATGGGAAGATTATTTGAAACAGAAAAACAAAGAGACGGAGCTGTACAAAACGTTGCCTCCCAATTTGAAACCATTTTATCGGAATAGAGTAAATCGCTACTTTAGCCAATTCTCACTCTAACATGCAGAATATTCAAGAAACCATAACGCTCTCTTCTTCCCTGGATCAGTTGTCGATGCTGGAGTCGCTGATTGACCGCTTAGTGGAAGAAGGCCACATTTCGGATGAGGTTTACGGTAATGTGCTTGTTGCCAGCACGGAAGCGGTTCTGAATGCGATCAATCATGGTAACGGGTGCAACCCAAAAAAGAAGGTGAAAATCACAGCCGAAAAGCAGGATAAAACTTTGATAATCAGAGTAGTGGACGAAGGAAATGGCTTCAACGTGGATAACCTGCCTGATCCCACAAATCCCGAGAATCTGGAAAAGCTCAATGGTCGCGGAATTTTCATCATTTACAACCTATCAGACAATGTTGAGTTCGAGAATAATGGGTCGATGATCAAAATGCAGTTCGACCTGAATGTCAAAGAGCTGGTGAGCGCTTAGTTTTGCGCTCGTGCATCAAGCTCAATTTTATGTGTTTAACGAATCATCTGAAATCTGCGAAGTTACAAACGCGCGGCTCGAGTCAATAGCGAAGAGGGTCGGGACCGATTACAGTAAGAATATAGTTGAGATAAGCGTTATTCTGCTTTCACCTGATGAACACACTGAAATGAATCGAAACCACCTAAACCATGATTTTGAAACCGATGTAATCACCTTTGACCTTTCGGCCGATTCGGATGAGGCTGTATCGGGAGAGATTTACATCAACCCGAATATGGCGAGGCGGAATGCCGAGCAGTACGGGCAAACTGTTGAAGGGGAGATTATGCGATTGGTTATTCATGGGCTGTTGCACCTGGTGGGACTTGATGACCACACAGAAAAAGAGCGCAGCGAAATGCACGAAAAGGAGAATTACTATCTATCAAGTTTCATGTGAAACATGCACGAGAAGTATGATATAATTGTTGTTGGGGCTGGTCATGCAGGTTGCGAAGCTGCAGCTGCTGCAGCCAACCTTGGTTCATCAGTGTTGCTGATAACCATGGACATGACAAAGTATGCTCAGATGTCGTGCAATCCGGCCATGGGCGGTGTCGGAAAGGGCCAAATTATTCGCGAGATTGATGCGTTGGGTGGCTATTCGGGCATCGTTAGCGATTACAGCGCCATTCAGTTTAGAATGCTCAATCGCTCCAAAGGACCCGCAATGTGGAGCCCGCGCACCCAGAACGACAGAGCCCTGTTCAGCACAAAGTGGAGAGAGCTTTTGGAGGCTACGCCCAATCTTCACCTTTGGCAGGATGCTGTAACCGACCTTATAGTTGAGAGCAACAGAATTATTGGCGCGAAGACTTCGCTCGGCATTAGCTTTACTGCGCAGGCGGTCATTCTCACATCGGGAACCTTTATGAATGGCCTCATTCATGTTGGAAATAGGATGATTGGGGGTGGCCGAATGGGCGAAAAATCGTCTACGGGCATAACTGAAAAGCTCAAATCGCTGGGCTTTGAAACGGGCAGAATGAAAACAGGCACACCTCCGCGAGTGGATGGCGATTCACTAAACTATGAGGCAATGGAACCGCAAGACGGTGACGCAATTCCTGAGCAATTCTCCTTCCTAGAAAAAGCCCAAATCAACGATCAGCTGAAGTGCCACATTACTTATACGAACGCTAATGTGCACCAGGTCATAGCTAACCGCATGAGTGAATCCCCTTTGTTCAATGGGCAGATCGATTCGATTGGCCCTCGCTACTGCCCATCCGTAGAAGACAAAGTGCATCGCTTCGCGGACAAGGACCGGCACCAGATTTTCGTTGAGCCAGAAGGCTGGAATACCAAGGAAGTTTATGTCAATGGATTTTCGACCTCCCTTCCGTTAGAGGTGCAGATAGAAGCCATTCAGAAAATCAAGGGCTTTGAGAAGGCCCGTATATTCAGGCCAGGCTATGCCATCGAATATGATTTCTTTCCTCCAACTCAGCTCAAACTGAGCTTGGAAACGAAGCTGGTTTCAGGTCTGTTTTTTGCAGGACAGATAAATGGTACCACGGGTTATGAAGAAGCGGCAGCACAGGGCATAATGGCGGGGATTAACAGTCATCAGCTGTGCTCTGATAAAGAGCCTGTCATACTCGGGAGAAAACAAGCCTACATTGGTGTCATGCTCGATGATCTGATCACAAAGGGTACAGAAGAGCCGTATCGGATGTTTACATCCAGAGCGGAATACCGCATCACCCTTCGCCAGGATACTGCCGATGAACGCCTCACTGAACTCTCACACGATCTCGGCCTGGCCAGCAATACACGCCTGAAAAACCTGTTGCGCAAGCGGCAGCAAAAAGCAGAAATATCCAGGCTCGTTGCAAGGCAGAGCATTGAACCCGAATTTGCCAACCCTATATTATCGCGTCTGGGCCAGGGGCCAATAAACCAAAAGGTTAAAGCAACGCAAATACTTGGCAGGCCCAACGTTTCCATCAAAGATTTGAGGAGAATGAGTCCCGAATTAACGGAGAGCTTGAGAAAGTTGGGCGCTTCACGTGAAACGAATGATGCGGTTGAGGTGATGCTCAAATATGCGGGATACATAGAACGCGAAGACACACTGGCGCAAAAGATGACGCAGCTCGATAGGATGAAGATCCCGCGGGACTTTCAATACGATAGCATCGGATCACTATCGAATGAAGCCCGCGAAAAGCTCAAAAAAGTCATGCCTGAGAACCTCGGTCAAGCCAGTCGAATTCCTGGAGTGAAGCCAGCCGACATTTCCATCGTAATGGTGATGCTAAAGCGCAATGTTTCACATGAAACAGCATAGTCGCGCATTGAATAAGATTATAGTAGTTTTGAGCACCATTGTCAAACGAGCCGAGAAAACGAGCTGGAGGCGCTCTAGCGATCTTAAGGTTAAAAGTCTGCTAACCAAGTGATTATAGCCTATCCAATATTATTTTGTCTCGTTCGTTTAATGAGCCGTATGAAGCACCTTGTTTTTTTAGTCGCCTCTGTACTTCATTGCAGTGTTATCACTGCTCAAGTTCAAATCGGGTCGTGGCGGGCCCATGTTCCGATGAGTTCATTTCGATGGGTAGGCGAAACAGAAAACAAAGTCTATGCTGCCAACGCTTTTGGTGTTTTGGAATATGACCGCGAGGACCAGTCGACTCGAAGCCACACAAAGGCCAGCGATTTATCGCAAACCGAAATCACCGCCTTTGCTTGTAATCCCGAAAAAAACATTTGCCTTATAGGATACTCAAACGGTAATCTAGATGCAATAGTCAACGAGTCAGCGATTCAAAACCAACCCGCGATTCTCAACAGCCAAACCATCGGTGACAAGAGCATCAACGCCATCCAATTTGTTGGGGAGGAGATTTGGCTGGGAACCGGTATAGGTGTGCTTAAACTTGACGCAAATACCTTCAATGTTACCGAATTTGCGCCCATTTCATTTAATGGGCTCAATCAAAAAATAAGTCAGCTGTTTATTGATGACTCAGATTTGTATCTCGTTAGCGAAACGAATATTCTGAAAACGAACGCCACGTCACTGTTTAATTCTCCCGAGTACGATTCCCTAAGCATTGATATAGCCCCCACCCAAATCGCACAAATGTTTCGTTTGAACGACCAAATTTTCGCGCTTTACAAAACCGAGGCTTTTATGGAGGACACACTTTATGCACTCAATCAAAGCACATTTAGCCCGCATCCATTCTTGATGGGCGAGGGAATCAACCATGTTGAGCCTTTAGGTGATCGCGCAATTGTGACGCTCGTCACCGCAATTGTGGAGTATGATGCAACGCTGAGCGAGACAAGACGCATCTTTGACTACGGCACAGCGGGTTTCGCTCCTAGCCAGGCGCTTCAATCGGCATTTTCCAGCAAGGTAGTCGTTGCTGACAACAACATTGGGGGCGTCCAAACATCCTTCGAAAATCAATTCAGTTCTGACATATTCTCGATACCATCGCCCTTCCCAGGCCGCTCGAGAATCAGCGAATTAAGCGTTGTCAACAACGCCATCTATGCGCTACCTGGGGGCAATGAGTTCACATTTATTAGGCCTAACATTCATCGGTTTAGCGATGAGCAATGGACATCAAATGAGCTCGTGTCCGAAGTCAACACCATTTTTGTAAACGGCAACGAACTTATAAAAGCAGGCGACTCCTACTATGTCGGCTCCGATCGAGGAGGCCTGGCCTTAATAAACGAAGAGCTCGACCTGATAGATGTATTTGACGGCTCAAACAGCCCTATAAACGACTTACGCGATGGATACAATTATTTTGGCGTGTCAGATATAGACATAGATGCAAATGGCAACATATATCTGGCACATAATAAAGACGCAACTCCGCTAAAAATTCTACCCGCTAATGGCAACTGGATTGAGATTGCCATTGAAGAGCTTGGACCAAATGCTCCTTTGACTCGAGACATCTTAGTCACTGATGATGGTCTTGTGCTCATGTCACTTTTTGACGATGGCCTTCTTGTTTATGATACCAAGTCCACTCCCGCAAACCTAGGGGATGACGAGTCGCGTATATTAACCACCGCTGCTTCGCAAGGCGATCTACCATCGAGTTTGATAACAAGTATGGCCATTGACAACGATGGTGAGATATGGTTGGGCACTTCTGAGGGAATAGCGGTTATCTTCTCTCCTGAGAACATTATGGACCCAGGTTTCAAGGTCGAGCAAATCATTGTCAATCAGGGCGGATTTAATGGTTTTCTTTTCGAAACCGAATCCGTTGAAGCCATAGCGGTAGACGGGGCCAACAGAAAATGGGTGGGCACATTCAACTCAGGAGTGTTTCTTGTTTCGGCAGACGGTCAAGAGCAAGTTCACAACTTTACTTCTGAAAACAGCCCTCTCTTTGACGACCGTATCTCCGACATAGTGATACACCCCTCGACAGGCGAGGTATTCATTGCCACCGACAAGGGCCTGCTATCTTACAGGTCTGACGCCACCGCTGGCGCACAAACGCTCGACAACATCAAGGTATTCCCCAACCCTGTGAAACCGGGCTATACTGGCCCCATAGCCATATCCAATCTCACTCCTGGGGCAACGCTACGCATTACGGATGCCTCAGGAAATTTGGTGTTTGAAACAGTTTCTAATGGTGGTCAAGCCATCTGGACAGGCACTGCGCTTAACGGGGGTCGAGTAGAGTCTGGCGTCTATTTGGCCGTAGTCACAGCAGCCGATGGCTCGGCTGGTAAAACAGAGAAGATTCTAATACTCAAGTAACCTTGCGCAGCAGCGGGCTATTAATTCGAGTGATTCCCTACTCCGATAATTCGCGCATTGTCAGCTGCCTCACAGCAGATCAAGGCTTGCAAAGCTTCTTTGCGCGGATCCCCAAAAAAGGAGGTGCTCAAGGGCACTTACAAACGGGAAGCTTTATAAGCTTCACTACAAAAGATCGTCCAGCCCAATTGCCTTCAATTTTAGAAAGCGGGCCCGACCCAAATTTTGTGCGAAGAGGCCTCTCACATCATCGTCTGGGCGTATGGCTTCTCACCATTGAGCTTCTCGGAAAGTCGCTCGAAAACGGCTTCGCTATCCCCAACCTGAAAAAGTCTATTGATCGATATTACCTTCATCTTAGCCATGGAACCGTCTCAAGCGAGCCACTAACCCCACTGCTGCTTCTGGCGCACATTTATGGGATATGGGATATCGGGTCTGATCTTGCAATCGAATGCCGCCTTTCAGTTGCTGATTTACAGCAATTGAACCTGACACCCATACCATTGCTTAGTGAGACATCTGCCAATTCGTTTACGACAGTTTTAAACCATTTTAAGACACACTTCGGCATTCACACTCTCGACTCCCTCGAGCTGCTGTCTTAGTAAGTTTTACAGTATCTTAGTGTGTTCGTGAAGCGATTTCTTGCATATATAATACCGCTTTCGTTGGTAGTCGGCTCCTGTCAAAACGATGGGGAATCGAGCTTAATGGCCGATGCGTTTACCTCAGGCAGAAGCGCCAAAGAACGCTCACCGTTAAGCAGTGCCTTCAGCATTAAATCGAAAACCCAAAAGTCTAACCCTGCTCGGCTCTCGAGCGCCTTTTCATCGCAGGTAAAAAACGGTAGAAAAAAACAATCGGCCTCGGCAGATGCCTTTGCGCGAGCAGTGAATAAAGCAAAAGGCCGCACCCAGATGGCATCGGCATTTTCAACAAAAGTGAAGAAGCGCAGGGAGCGAGGGGCACTTTCCTCGGGCTTCGCGCAAAAAGCACCAAGGACGAATTCACGCCAGGCCATGAGCGATCACTTTAGTTCAAGCAGGGATAAAAAAGATCGAAAGCAAATGCCCGATTTCTTCTCTAAAGGCAGCAAAGCAAAAAGTCGCGAAAGACTCAATGACCATTTCAGCACCGAAAAATCGAAAAAGGAACGCGTCTTTCTCAACGATTATTTTGGATCAGAACACGCCAAGAAAGAGCGCGGCAGGTTAAAAGATCCATTCGGCACCGAGCGGCCTAGAAAAAAAGAAAAGCTCGAGAGCCCAGATCACTTTTCGAGAGCGCGGAAGAGAACTGAGCACAAAGAAAAAGACCTCTACGAGCGCGGAGCGAGGCGAAAGATTTGGCGAAAAAATCACTATGGCGAGCGCTTTCGGCTGGTTAACCTCGATCCCAACAAAACCAGAAAATCTAAAAAAGCTTCGCGCAAGAAAAAGCGCAAAAAAGACCCCTTCAGCATTAAATCGTTTAAGTTAAAGCAACCGCAAATGCCACGTGGCGAGCAAGGCCTGTTTGAAAACGGTGTAGCTCCGAAAATGAAAGATTTGAGGTGATGAACTATGGCCTAATAATTTTCGGGCCATGTGGCTTTAAAAGCTGGGCCTTCATTCGTCAAAAATAGCGCTCGAAATGTGGGCTACCAGTGTGCAATTGCCTTCAAAGCACAGGCTACCGATATCTCCTGATTGTTTGTTGTCTTAGCTTTCGGGCCCTCTGAATGCGCGTATGCTGTCAACCGCTTTGATAACTACTGCCACCCTTGTCTTTTTAGCGGGGTTCATTCAAACAACTTCGCACCTGTGTTATAATAGAAATGCAAGAAATAAGTCTAGAGCAGCCCACAACCCAGAAACAGGGTTTGCTCTTCGAAGGGCCGACCCGTTAATTGCACGCTGGTTGGAAGGCCCTCGGCAGTTTTACCCATTGGCACGGCAATGGATGGGTTGCCCGAAAGGTTTGCCTGCACGGTGAAGATGTCTTCGAGGTAAAGCGAAATGTTGTCCTCAGCTTTTTCACCGGTTTTAAATGCAGGGTGTGGAGTGGTCGGTGAAATAATAAAATCAGCAGCGGTGAGCATCTCATCCGTGGCTCTCTTGATCAATTGGCGAACTTTCTGAGCTTTGGAGTAATAAGCATCGTAGTAGCCTGCGCTGAGTACAAATGTTCCCAGCATTATTCTGCGTTTCACCTCTTCACCAAACCCTTCGGTTCGCGAGTTGAAATAGGTAGATGGTATGTCTTCAGACGATGCGCTTCTGTGACCATAGTGTACACCATCATATCGCCCAAGGTTTGAAGAAGCCTCTGCCGTGGTAAGTACATAGTAGCACGGAATCAGGTAATCCAGATAAGGAAAAGAAACGGCACTAACCGTATGTCCAGCCTCCCTTAATGATTCTAATTTCTGATCAAACTGCGCCTTGATTTCAGGGTTTAGTCCCTTGCTCTCAACTATTTCTTTGAGGTAACAAAATGAGTATGTTTTTTTCTTTTCAATTACTTGCTCAACAGGTCGAGAAGAAGTGGTTGTGTCCATTTGATCTTTACCCGCCATGCACTCGTAGACTAGTTGTGCGTCTGCGGTGCTATTCGCAATTGGGCCGATTTGATCAAAACTCGAAGCAAACGCAATCAAGCCATAGCGCGAGACACGACCGTATGTGGGCTTGAAGCCAACAGTGCCCGTGAATGAAGCAGGCTGGCGGATGCTTCCGCCCGTATCTGAACCAAGCGCCACCATGCAAAGATTGCCAGCAACAGCTGAGGCAGAACCTCCACTTGACCCCCCAGGTACACGTGCCTGATCACAAGGATTGGTCACACCGCCAAAGGCTGAATTTTCGTTGGAGCTGCCCATGGCAAACTCATCGCAATTCACGCGACCAATTATAATGGCGCCCTCATCGATCAACCTCTGCACTGCAGTAGCGGAGTACAAAGACTCAAATCCTTCCAAAATCTTAGAGGCAGCACTTACTTTATGCCCTTGGTAGCACATATTGTCTTTTAAGGCAATAACGGCTCCCGCCAGTTTTCCAGCCGTACCTGCGAGAACGGAGGCATCAACCTGTTGGGCCAGCCGCATAGCCGAATCGTCAAATACCTCTAAGAAGGCATTAAAATCATCGTGATTCTTTGCCCGATCTAAGTAAAAAGCACAAAGTTCCTGAGCGGTGTATTTGCCCGCAACAAGGTCTGCCCGGGTTTGGGCCAGCGAGGTAAACGCAAATGAATCCAACGGTGGACGATTACGGGTTAGTCTTTTGTTTTATCAAGTGCGTCACCGTCTTCTTTGGTGGCGTCTTTGAATTCTTTCATGCCCTTTCCCAAGCCGCGCATGAGCTCTGGAATTTTTCGGCCACCGAAAAGCAGGAGAAGAGCCAGTATGATTAATACCAAACCAGGCACACCAATATTTTGTATAAACAATAATGACATTATGACTAAATATTGTACGAAGGTAAGCATCTATAATAGCGATTAGCCTTTAGCTGCTAGGTTTTAGCCATGCGTAACCGTATTACTGGCTAAAACCTAGCAGCTAAAGGCTTCAGGCC
>NW_028284223.1:35000-36117 GCF_059516105.1 Syngnathus floridae | reverse complement strand
AACCCGACTCCGAGAAGGCCGCGCCCCGGCGCGCCGGGGGCCGCTACCGGCCTCACACCGTCCCTGGGCAGAGCCTCCATCAGAAGGACTCGGGCCCCCTCCGGGCGGCGTCGGGCGCAACGACCTTCTGTACGCTACATTTCCCGCGCCCGAGGCCGGGCGGGGATTCAGCGCTGGGCTTCTCCCTCTTCGCTCGCCGCTACTGAGGGAATCCTGGTTAGTTTCTTTTCCTCCGCTTAGTAATATGCTTAAATTCAGCGGGTCGTCTCGTCTGATCTGAGGTCGGAAATGAGGGGGTAGTAGGCGCGGCCGGCCTGGCGGCCGGGCTCGCTGGATCCTTCCGCGCGAGCGGGGGCCTCCGCGGCGAACCCATCCCCGCGAGGGAGCGCGAGGCGCGGGATGCGCAATGGTCGTCGAAACGCCACCGGCAGCCGCGCCCCGGACCCGTGATGCGGGATGGGTCGACGGTGAGGAGGACGCCGCGCGGGTCTGCACTTAAGGGGACGAAGGCCGCCGAGGCGGCCTGCGAGCCCCCAGCCGCGGGGAGGCGAAGCGCTAGCGGGGCGACGGACGCATGCGCGTTGCCGCGCAGAGGTCAGACCGTCGCGGCCGTTTCGCCCTTCGCCGAACCCCGATTGATATGCAAGCGACGCTCAGACAGGCGTGGCCCCGGGACGGACCCGGGGCCGCAAAGTGCGTTCGAAGTGTCGATGATCAATGTGTCCTGCAATTCACATTAGTTCTCGCAGCTAGCTGCGTCCTTCATCGACGCACGAGCCGAGTGATCCACCGCTAAGAGTTGTACGTTTGTTTTGCGGAGGCGAGATCGGGAGCGGGCGGGGAGATGGCGTGACGCCGCGCGCGGACCCTCCACCGTCGCCACGAGGACGTCGGGGCTTGCCGGCGCGGTCGCCGCCGTCCGCCGCCGCGCTGACCCTCAGCAGCGCGCCGCGGTTTGCCAAGTTCCAGCGATTAAAAAATTGTTTTTTCCGGCCGACGCGCGACGGGTGCCACCCACCCGCCTCAGAGCGTGCGTGTGGTGTGGACATTGAACCCCCCACGGTCCGCCGAAGGCAGGCCGCGAGTTGGGTACCCGCCGCAAAGGGGTAAAGTTCCG
>NW_028284223.1:7500-30000 GCF_059516105.1 Syngnathus floridae | reverse complement strand
CTGCCAGTGTTCCTTGGACTTTGAATATTTCAAAGTCTTTCCGCCCAACATTCGCATATTTTTCGCCCGGCCTGTGTTTAAGGAGGCGGCCGGTCCTCCCATTCTGCCAGTGTTCCTTGGACTTTGAATATTTCAAAGTCTTTCCGCTCCGGGCTAGGGCGGGTGAGGTCGTCTCGAACCACGTGCCTGAAGGCCGCCTCGCGCCGGATGCAGGCCCCGCTCTGTCGTGCGGTGTGACCGTCCAACGCGGGCATCGCTAGATTAGCCGTGGCCACGATCCTTCCACACCGCGAGCCTTTCGCCCTCGGCCGGTGTCGGTCAACGTGTGGGTTTGGGGGGAAGGACGGCTGCCGGGAGCAGACAGCCGTCCCCGGGTGGGGTGTACAGTCCCTTCACCGCGGCCGCCGGGAGCAGACGGCCGTCGAGCGATTCTGCCATTGTTCCTAGGACTTTGTACATTTTAAAGACCCTCCGCGCGGGCCGCTGATCCCGCTCGGTCGCTCCGGCCTGTGTTTAAGGAGGCGGCCGGTCCTCCCATTCTGCCAGTGTTCCTTGGACTTTGAATATTTCAAAGTCTTTCCGCTCCGGGCTAGGGCGGGTGAGGTCGTCT
The DNA here is from genome assembly GCF_059516105.1 of Syngnathus floridae. Taxonomy (NCBI): domain Eukaryota; kingdom Metazoa; phylum Chordata; class Actinopteri; order Syngnathiformes; family Syngnathidae; genus Syngnathus; species Syngnathus floridae. The sequence continues at coordinate 29,390 of NW_028284223.1, read as the reverse complement.
CGAACCACGTGCCTGAAGGCCGCCTCACGCCGGATGCAGGCCCCGCTCTGTCGTGCGGTGTGACCGTCCAACGTGGGCATCGCTAGATTAGCCGTGGCCACGATCCTTCCACACCGCGAGCCTTTCGCCCTCGGCTGATGTTCGGCCAACGTGTGGGGAGGGGGGGAAGGACGGCTGCCGGGAGCAGACAGCCGTCCCCGGGTGGGGTGTACAGTCCCTTCACCGCGGCCGCCGGGAGCAGACGGCCGTCGAGCGATTCTGCCATTGTTCCTAGGACTTTGTACATTTTAAAGACCCTCCGCGCGGGCCGCTGATCCCGCTCCGTCTCTCCGGCCTGTGTTTAAGGAGGCGGCCGGTCCTCCCATTCTGCCATTGTTCCTTGGACTTGTAAAAGTCTTTCCGCTCCGGGCTAGGGCGGGTGAGGTCGTCTCGAACCACGTGCCTGAAGGCCGCCTCGCGCCGGATGCAGGCCCCGCTCTGTCGTGCGGTGTGACCGTCCAACGCGGGCATCGCTAGATTAGCCGTGGCCACGATCCTTCCACACCGCGAGCCTTTCGCCCTCGGCTGATGTTCGGCCAACGTGTGGGGAGGGGGTTATGGACGGCTGCCGGGAGCAGACAGCCGTCCCCGGGAGGGGAGACTTCACGGCGGCCGCCGGGAGCAGACGGCCGTCGAGAGATTCTGCCAGTGTGTTCCTTGGACTTTGAAAAGTCTTTCCGCTCCGGGCTAGGGCGGGTGAGGTCGCCTCGAACCACGTGCCTGAAGGCCGCCTCGCGCCGGATGCAGGCCCCGCTCTGTCGTGCGGTGTGACCGTCCAACGCGGGCATCGCTAGATTAGCCGTGGCCACGATCCTTCCACACCGCGAGCCTTTCGCCCTCGGCCGGTGTTCGCTCAATGCGCGGGCCGCTGATCCCGCTCCATCTCTCCGGCCTGTGTTTAAGGAGGCGGCCGGTCCTCCCATTCTGCCATTGTTCCTTGGACTTGTAAAAGTCTTTCCGCTCCGGGCTAGGGCGGGTGAGGTCGTCTCGAACCACGTGCCTGAAGGCCGCCTCGCGCCGGATGCAGGCCCCGCTCTGTCGTGCGGTGTGACCGTCCAACGCGGGCATCGCTAGATTAGCCGTGGCCACGATCCTTCCACACCGCGAGCCTTTCGCCCTCGGCTGGTGTTCGGCCAACGTGTGGGGAGGGGGTTAAGGACGGCTGCCGGGAGCAGACAGCCGTCCCCGGGAGGGGAGACTTCACGGCGGCCGCCGGGAGCAGACGGCCGTCGAGCGATTCTGCCAGCGTTCCTTGTACTTTGAATATTTCACAGCCGTGCTCGCACTTAGGAAATTTTCGAGCGCTGTGGCACTTAGAAATTTTTCGTCAAGAGAGGCACTTAGACATTTTTCGTCAAGAGAGGCACTTAGAAAATTTTTCTCTCTCTCTCTGTGTGCCTTCCAGGGTGCTGTGCAACCCTGCGTGTTGTGTTCCCACCGAGCAAGGGGCGCTGCTGGCGGCCATGACCAAGCGCTCGGCACCGGGCCCTTTCATTTTGTGGGGTAAATTATGCGCCCCCCATGCTCGTTCTGACTATATTTTGCGAAAGGGGGGTAAATCGTTGATGAGTACGCTGACTAGGGGGACCATTTAGCGTACTCTGGCGCACCTGAAGACCAAAGTTGGTACTGCACCCTCCCCCTGGTACCCCAGCCCCTGGTACCTAAAGAGGGAGAGGCCGAATTTTCGCTTTTTGGGGCCGACCGAGGGAACCAGCCGAGGCGGACACTTTTCGGCTCAAGAGCCGTTGGCACTTAGAAAAAATTCGCACAAGTTGGCAGGGCTACCAGGGGAAGAGGCCGAATTTTCGCTTTTGAAGGCCGACCGCGGGAACCAGCCGAGGCGGACACTTTTCGGCTCAAGAGCCGTTGGCACTTAGAAAATATTTGCCAAACTTGGCTTGACTTCCAGGAGAAGAGGCCGAATTTTCACTTTTGGTGGCCGACCTGGGGAACCAGCCGAGGCGGACACTTTTCGGCTCAAGAGCCGTTGGCACTTAGAAAATATTTGCCAAACTTGGCTTGACTTCCAGGAGAAGAGGCCGAATTTTCACTTTTGGTGGCCGTTATGGGGAACCAGCCGAGGCGGACACTTTTCGGCTCAAGAGCCGTTGGCACTTAGAAAATATTTGCCAAACATGGCTTGACTTCCAGGAGAAGAGGCCGAATTTTCACTTTTGGTGGCCGTTATGGGGAACCAGCCGAGGCGGACACTTTACGCTGGTTGAGTCGTTGGCACTTAGAAAATATTTGCCAAACTTGGCTTGACTTCCAGGAGAAGAGGCCGAATTTTCACTTTTGGTGGCCGACCTGGGGAACCAGCCGAGGCGGACACTTTACGCTGGTTGAGTCGTTGGCACTTAGAAAATATCTGCCAAACTTGGCTTGACTTCCAGGAGAAGAGGCCGAATTTTCACTTTTGGTGACCGACCTGGGGAACCAGCCGAGGCGGACACTTTACGCTGGTTGAGTCGTTGGCACTTAGAAAATATTTGCCAAACTTGGCTTGACTTCCAGGAGAAGAGGCCGAATTTTCACTTTTGGTGGCCGACCTGGGGAACCAGCCGAGGCGGACACTTACGCTGGTTGAGTCGTTGGCACTTAGAAAATATTCGCCAAACTTGGCAAGACTTCCAGGAGAAGAGGCCGAATTTTCACTTTTGGTGGCCGACCTGGGGAACCAGCCGAGGCGGACACTTTACGCTGGTTGAGTCGTTGGCACTTAGAAAATATTTGCCAAACTTGGCTTGACTTCCAGGAGAAGAGGCCGAATTTTCACTTTTCATGGCCGTTATGGGGAACCAGCCGAGGCGGACACTTTGCGCTGGTTGAGTCGTTGGCACTTAGAAAATATTTGCCAAACTTGGCTTGACTTCCAGGAGAAGAGGCCGAATTTTCACTTTTGGTGGCCGTTATGGGGAACCAGCCGAGGCGGACACTTTAGGCTGGTTGAGTCGTTGGCACTCAGAAAATATTCGCCAAACTTGGCCAGACTTCCAGGAGAAGAGGCCGAATTTTCACTTTTGGTGACCGACCTGGGGAACCAGCCGAGGCGGACACTTTACGCTGGTTGAGTCGTTGGCACTTAGAAAATATTTGCCAAACTTGGCTTGACTTCCAGGAGAAGAGGCCGAATTTTCACTTTTGGTGGCCGACCTGGGGAACCAGCCGAGGCGGACACTTTACGCTGGTTGAGTCGTTGGCACTTAGAAAATATTCGCCAAACTTGGCAAGACTTCCAGGAGAAGAGGCCGAATTTTCACTTTTGGTGGCCGACCTGGGGAACCAGCCGAGGCGGACACTTTACGCTGGTTGAGTCGTTGGCACTTAGAAAATATTTGCCAAACTTGGCTTGACTTCCAGGAGAAGAGGCCGAATTTTCACTTTTCATGGCCGTTATGGGGAACCAGCCGAGGCGGACACTTTTCGGCTCAAGAGCCGTTGGCACTTAGAAAATATTTGCCAAACATGGCTTGACTTCCAGGAGAAGAGGCCGAATTTTCACTTTTGGTGGCCGTTATGGGGAACCAGCCGAGGCGGACACTTTACGCTGGTTGAGTCGTTGGCACTTAGAAAATATTTGCCAAACTTGGCTTGACTTCCAGGAGAAGAGGCCGAATTTTCACTTTTGGTGGCCGACCTGGGGAACCAGCCGAGGCGGACACTTTACGCTGGTTGAGTCGTTGGCACTTAGAAAATATTCGCCAAACTTGGCCAGACTTCCAGGAGAAGAGGCCGAATTTTCACTTGTTGTGGCCGTTATGGGGAACCAGCCGAGGCGGACACTTTACGCTGGTTGGGTCGTTGGCACTTAGAAAATATTCGCCAAACTTGGCCAGACTTCCAGGAGAAGAGGCCGAATTTTCACTTGTTGTGGCCGTTATGGGGAACCAGCCGAGGCGGACACTTTACGCTGGTTGGGTCGTTGGCACTTAGAAAATATTCGCCAAACTTGGCCAGACTTCCAGGAGAAGAGGCCGAATTTTCACTTGTTGTGGCCGTTATGGGGAACCAGCCGAGGCGGACACTTTACGCTGGTTGGGTCGTTGGCACTTAGAAAATATTCGCCAAACTTGGCTTGACTTCCAGGAGAAGAGGCCGAATTTTCACTTATGGTGGCCGTTATGGGGAACCAGCCGAGGCGGACACTTTACGCTGGTCGAGTCGTTGGCACTTAGAAAATATTCGCCAAACTTGGCCAGACTTCCAGGAGAAGAGGCCGAATTTTCACTTGTTCTGGCCGACCTGGGGAACCAGACGAGGCGGACACATCACCCCGCAAGTGCCGTTGGCACTTTGAAAATATTCGCCAAACTTGGCCAGACTTCCAGGAGAAGAGGCCGAATTTTCACTTGTTCTGGCCGACCTGGGGAACCAGACGAGGCGGACACATCACCCCGCAAGTGCCGATGGCACTTAGAAAATATTCGCCAAACTTGGCCGGACTTCCAGGAGAAGAGGCCGAATTTTCGCTTTTTCTGGCCGACCTGGGGAACCAGACGAGGCGGACACATCACCCCGCAAGTGCCGTTGGCACTTTGAAAATATTCGCCAAACTTGGCCGGACTTCCAGGAGAAGAGGCCGAATTTTCACTTGTTCTGGCCGACCTGGGGAACCAGACGAGGCGGACACATCACCCCGCAAGTGCCGTTGGCACTTTGAAAATATTCGCCAAACTTGGCCGGACTTCCAGGAGAAGAGGCCGAATTTTCACTTTTTCTGGCCGACCTGGGGAACCAGACGAGGCGGACACATCACCCCGCAAGTGCCGTTGGCACTTTGAAAATATTCGAAACTTCCATCAAACACACATCGGCTTTTTCGCCGTCGCTGTCCGGCCTGGGCACCATCGTGGCTCGGACAGTTCGTGTGCCAGCTTCCGTTGGCACTTAGAACATTTTTCAAAATAAAAATAAACAGTCCTGCACATACGTGCCGACTATATTTTGCGAAAGGGGAGTAAACCGATGAGTACACTAACTAGGGGGACCAACAGACCGTAGTGGTCTCCCCTGGTACCTAAATGCATACCCCTGGTACCTCAGCGACTACCCCTGGTACCTAAATGCGTACCCCTGGTACCTCAGAGAGGCCGAATTTTCACATTCCGTGGCCGAACTAGGGAACCGGACGAGGCGGACACTTTTCCGGGAGAGACCCGATGGCACTTAGAAAATTTTCGCTCAAGTTGGCAGGACTTCCAGAGCAAGAGGCCGAATTTTCACATTATGTGGCCGAACTAGGGAACCGGACGAGTCGGACACTTTTCCGGGCAAGACCCGATGGCACTTAGAAAATATTCGCTCAAGTTGGCAGGACTTCCAGAGCAAGAGGCCGAATTTTCACATTATGTGGCCGAACTAGGGAACCGGACGAGTCGGACACTTTTCCGGGCAAGACCCGATGGCACTTAGAAAATTTTCGCTCAAGTTGGCAGGACTTCCAGAGCAAGAGGCCGAATTTTCACATTATGTGGCCGAACTAGGGAACCGGACGAGTCGGACACTTTTCCGGGCAAGACCCGATGGCACTTAGAAAATATTCGCTCAAGTTGGCAGGACTTCCAGAGCGAGAGGCCGAATTTTCGCTCGTTCGGGCCGACTCGGGGAACCAGCCGAGTCGGACACTTTTCCGGGCAAGACCCGATGGCACTTAGAAAATATTCGCTCAAGTTGGCAGGACTTCCAGGCGAAGAGGCCGAATTTTCACATTATGTGGCCGAACTAGGGAACCAGCCGAGTCGGACACTTTTCCGGGCAAGACCCGATGGCACTTAGAAAATATTCGCTCAAGTTGGCAGGACTTCCAGGCGAAGAGGCCGAATTTTCGCTCGTTCGGGCCGACTCGGGGAACCAGCCGAGTCGGACACTTTTCCGGGCAAGACCCGATGGCACTTAGAAAATATTCGCTCAAGTTGGCAGGACTTCCAGAGCAAGAGGCTGAATTTTCTCTTTCTCTGGCCGACTCGGGGAACCAGCCGAGTCGGACACTTTTCCGGGCAAGACCCGATGGCACTTAGAAAATATTCGCTCAAGTTGGCAGGACTTCCAGAGCAAGAGGCCGAATTTTCACATTCCGTGGCCGACTCGGGGAACCAGCCGAGTCGGACACTTTTCCGGGCAAGACCCGATGGCACTTAGAAAATATTCGCTCAAGTTGGCAGGACTTCCAGAGCAAGAGGTCGAATTTTCGCTCGTTCGGGCCGACTCGGGGAACCAGCCGAGTCGGACACTTTTCCGGGCAAGACCCGATGGCACTTAGAAAATATTCGCTCAAGTTGGCAGGACTTCCAGAGCAAGAGGCCGAATTTTCACATTATGTGGCCGAACTAGGGAACCAGCCGAGTCGGACACTTTTCCGGGCAAGACCCGATGGCACTTAGAAAATATTCGCTCAAGTTGGCAGGACTTCCAGAGCAAGAGGCCGAATTTTCACTCGTTCGGACCGACTCGGGGAACCAGCCGAGTCGGACACTTTTCCGGGCAAGACCCGATGGCACTTAGAAAATATTCGCTCAAGTTGGCAGGACTTCCAGGCGAAGAGGCCGAATTTTCACATTATGTGGCCGAACTAGGGAACCAGCCGAGTCGGACACTTTTCCGGGCAAGACCCGATGGCACTTAGAAAATATTCGCTCAAGTTGGCAGGACTTCCAGGCGAAGAGGCCGAATTTTCGCTCGTTCGGGCCGACTCGGGGAACCAGCCGAGTCGGACACTTTTCCGGGCAAGACCCGATGGCACTTAGAAAATATTCGCTCAAGTTGGCAGGACTTCCAGAGCGAGAGGCCGGATTTTCGCTCGTTCGGAGCCGACTCGGGGAACCAGCCGAGTCGGACACTTTTCCGGGCAAGACCCGATGGCACTTAGAAAATATTCGCTCAAGTTGGCAGGACTTCCAGAGCAAGAGGCCGAATTTTCACATTATGTGGCCGAACTAGGGAACCGGACGAGTCGGACACTTTTCCGGGCAAGACCCGATGGCACTTAGAAAATTTTCGCTCAAGTTGGCAGGACTTCCAGAGCAAGAGGCCGAATTTTCACATTATGTGGCCGAACTAGGGAACCGGACGAGTCGGACACTTTTCCGGGCAAGACCCGATGGCACTTAGAAAATATTCGCTCAAGTTGGCAGGACTTCCAGAGCGAGAGGCCGAATTTTCGCTCGTTCGGGCCGACTCGGGGAACCAGCCGAGTCGGACACTTTTCCGGGCAAGACCCGATGGCACTTAGAAAATATTCGCTCAAGTTGGCAGGACTTCCAGGCGAAGAGGCCGAATTTTCACATTATGTGGCCGAACTAGGGAACCAGCCGAGTCGGACACTTTTCCGGGCAAGACCCGATGGCACTTAGAAAATATTCGCTCAAGTTGGCAGGACTTCCAGGCGAAGAGGCCGAATTTTCGCTCGTTCGGGCCGACTCGGGGAACCAGCCGAGTCGGACACTTTTCCGGGCAAGACCCGATGGCACTTAGAAAATATTCGCTCAAGTTGGCAGGACTTCCAGAGCAAGAGGCTGAATTTTCTCTTTCTCTGGCCGACTCGGGGAACCAGCCGAGTCGGACACTTTTCCGGGCAAGACCCGATGGCACTTAGAAAATATTCGCTCAAGTTGGCAGGACTTCCAGAGCAAGAGGTCGAATTTTCGCTCGTTCGGGCCGACTCGGGGAACCAGCCGAGTCGGACACTTTTCCGGGCAAGACCCGATGGCACTTAGAAAATATTCGCTCAAGTTGGCAGGACTTCCAGAGCAAGAGGCCGAATTTTCACATTATGTGGCCGAACTAGGGAACCAGCCGAGTCGGACACTTTTCCGGGCAAGACCCGATGGCACTTAGAAAATATTCGCTCAAGTTGGCAGGACTTCCAGAGCAAGAGGCCGAATTTTCACTCGTTCGGACCGACTCGGGGAACCAGCCGAGTCGGACACTTTTCCGGGCAAGACCCGATGGCACTTAGAAAATATTCGCTCAAGTTGGCAGGACTTCCAGGCGAAGAGGCCGAATTTTCACATTATGTGGCCGAACTAGGGAACCAGCCGAGTCGGACACTTTTCCGGGCAAGACCCGATGGCACTTAGAAAATATTCGCTCAAGTTGGCAGGACTTCCAGGCGAAGAGGTCGAATTTTCGCTCGTTCGGGCCGACTCGGGGAACCAGCCGAGTCGGACACTTTTCCGGGCAAGACCCGATGGCACTTAGAAAATATTCGCTCAAGTTGGCAGGACTTCCAGAGCGAGAGGCCGGATTTTCGCTCGTTCGGGCCGACTCGGGGAACCAGCCGAGTCGGACACTTTTCCGGGCAAGACCCGATGGCACTTAGAAAATATTCGCTCAAGTTGGCAGGACTTCCAGAGCAAGAGGCCGAATTTTCACATTATGTGGCCGAACTAGGGAACCGGACGAGTCGGACACTTTTCCGGGCAAGACCCGATGGCACTTAGAAAATTTTCGCTCAAGTTGGCAGGACTTCCAGAGCAAGAGGCCGAATTTTCACATTATGTGGCCGAACTAGGGAACCGGACGAGTCGGACACTTTTCCGGGCAAGACCCGATGGCACTTAGAAAATATTCGCTCAAGTTGGCAGGACTTCCAGAGCGAGAGGCCGAATTTTCGCTCGTTCGGGCCGACTCGGGGAACCAGCCGAGTCGGACACTTTTCCGGGCAAGACCCGATGGCACTTAGAAAATATTCGCTCAAGTTGGCAGGACTTCCAGAGCAAGAGGCTGAATTTTCTCTTTCTCTGGCCGACTCGGGGAACCAGCCGAGTCGGACACTTTTCCGGGCAAGACCCGATGGCACTTAGAAAATATTCGCTCAAGTTGGCAGGACTTCCAGAGCAAGAGGTCGAATTTTCGCTCGTTCGGGCCGACTCGGGGAACCAGCCGAGTCGGACACTTTTCCGGGCAAGACCCGATGGCACTTAGAAAATATTCGCTCAAGTTGGCAGGACTTCCAGAGCAAGAGGCCGAATTTTCACATTATGTGGCCGAACTAGGGAACCAGCCGAGTCGGACACTTTTCCGGGCAAGACCCGATGGCACTTAGAAAATATTCGCTCAAGTTGGCAGGACTTCCAGAGCAAGAGGCCGAATTTTCACTCGTTCGGACCGACTCGGGGAACCAGCCGAGTCGGACACTTTTCCGGGCAAGACCCGATGGCACTTAGAAAATATTCGCTCAAGTTGGCAGGACTTCCAGGCGAAGAGGCCGAATTTTCACATTATGTGGCCGAACTAGGGAACCAGCCGAGTCGGACACTTTTCCGGGCAAGACCCGATGGCACTTAGAAAATATTCGCTCAAGTTGGCAGGACTTCCAGGCGAAGAGGCCGAATTTTCGCTCGTTCGGGCCGACTCGGGGAACCAGCCGAGTCGGACACTTTTCCGGGCAAGACCCGATGGCACTTAGAAAATATTCGCTCAAGTTGGCAGGACTTCCAGAGCGAGAGGCCGGATTTTCGCTCGTTCGGGCCGACTCGGGGAACCAGCCGAGTCGGACACTTTTCCGGGCAAGACCCGATGGCACTTAGAAAATATTCGCTCAAGTTGGCAGGACTTCCAGAGCAAGAGGCCGAATTTTCACATTCCGTGGCCGACTCGGGGAACCAGCCGAGTCGGACACTTTTCCGGGCAAGACCCGATGGCACTTAGAAAATATTCGCTCAAGTTGGCAGGACTTCCAGAGCAAGAGGCCGAATTTTCACAATATGTGGCCGAACTAGGGAACCGGACGAGTCGGACACTTTTCCGGGAGAGACCCGATGGCACTTAGAAAATATTCGCTCAAGTTGGCAGGACTTCCAGAGCGAGAGGCCGAATTTTCGCTCGTTCGGGCCGACTCGGGGAACCAGCCGAGTCGGACACGTTACGGCCGAACACCCGTTGGCACTTAGAAAATATTCGCTCAAGTTGGCAGGACTTCCAGAGCAAGAGGCCGAATTTGCACATTTTCTGGCCGACTCGGGGAACCAGCCGAGTCGGACACATTACGGCCGAACACCCGTTGGCACTTAGAAAATATTCGCCAAAGTCGGCCGGACTTCCAGGCGAAGAGGCCGAATTTTCGCTCGTTCGGGCCGACTCGGGGAACCAGCCGAGTCGGACACATTTCGGCGTAACACCCGTTGGCACTTAGAAAATATTCGCCCAAGTCGGCCGGACTTCCAGGCGAAGAGGCCGAATTTTCGCTCGTTCGGGCCGACCGGAGGAACCAGCCGAGTCGGACACATTTCGGCGTAACACCCGTTGGCACTTAGAAAATATTCGCCAAAGTTCGTTGGACCTCCAGGCGAAGAGGCCGAATTTTCGCTCGTTCGGGCCGACTCGGGGAACCAGCCGAGTCGGACACATTACGGCCGAACACCCGTTGGCACTTAGAAAATATTCGCCAAAGTTCGTCGGACTTCCAGGCGAAGAGGCCGAATTTTCGCTCGTTCGGGCCGACTCGGGGAACCAGCCGAGTCGGACACATTTCGGCGCAACACCCGTTGGCACTTAGAAAATATTCGCCCAAGTCGGCCGGACTTCCAGGCGAAGAGGCCGAATTTTCACTTTTTCTGGCCGACCGGAGGAACCAGCCGCGTCGGACACATTACGGTGTAACACCCGTTGGCACTTAGAAAATATTCGCCAAAGTTCGTCGGACCTCCAGAGCGAGAGGCCGAATTTTCACTTTTTCTGGCCGACCGGAGAACCAGCCGAGGCGGACACATCGCGCCGCTTTTGCCGTTGGCATATTCGAAACTTCCAGAATCGGCTTTTTCGCCGTCGCTGTCCGGCCTGGGCACCATCGTGGCTCGGACACGTCGTGTGCCAGCGTCCGCTGGCACTTAGAAAATTTTTCAAAATAAAAATAAACAGTCCTGCACATACGTGCCCACTATATTTTGCGAAAGGGGAGTAAACCGTCGATGAGTACGCTGACTAGTGGGACCAACCATCGCGCTCTGGCGCACCTGAAGACCAAAGTTGGTACTGCACCCTACCCCTGGTACCCAAACGGGGTAGAGGCCGATTTTTCGCATTTGGCGGCCGACCTAGGGAACCAGAAGAGGCGGACACTTTTCCGAGCAAGTGCCGATGGCACTTCCAGAGCGAGAGGCCGAATAATCGTAATTTGTGGCCGACTTGGGAACCAGCGAAGGCGGATAGGAAGTGGAGTGGGTCCCGCTGGCTGGTCCGCGGGCCAATTGCGGTCCCGCGAGTTAGCGATCGCGGTCCGGAATTCTAGCCGACTTGGGAACCAGCGAAGGCGGATAGGAAGTCAAGCGGGTCCCGCCGGCTGGTCCGCGGGCCAATTGCGGTCCCGCGAGTTAGCGATCGCGGTCCGGAATTCTAGCCGGCCGGGGACCACCGCGAGGCGGATGGGTGGTCACCGACGTCCCGCCGGCTGGTCCGCGGGCCATTTAGGGTCCCGCGAGTTAGCGATCGCGGTCCGGAATTCTAGCCGACTTGGGAACCAGCGAAGGCGGATGGGTGGTCACCGAGGTCCCGCCGGCTGGTCCGCGGGCCATTTAGGGTCCCGCGAGGTACCGATCGCGGTCCGGAATTCTACCCGGCCAGGGACCACCGCGAGGCGGATGGGTCTTCACCGAAGTCCCGCCGGCTGGTCCGCGGGCCATTTAGGGTCCCGCGAGGTACCGATCGCGGCCCGGAATTCTAGCCGGCCAGGGACCACCGCGAGGCGGATGGGTCTTCACCGAGGTCCCGCCGGCTGGTCCGCGGGCCATTTAGGGTCCCGCGAGGTACCGATCGCGGCCCGGAATTCTAGCCGGCCGGGGACCACCGCGAGGCGGATGGGTGGTCACCGACGTCCCGCCGGCTGGTCCGCGGGCCATTTAGGGTCCCGCGAATTAGCGATCGCGGTCCGGAATTCTAGCCGGCAAGGGACCACCGCGAGGCGGATGGGTCTTCACCGAGGTCCCGCCGGCTGGTCCGCGGGCCATTTAGGGTCCCGCGAGGTACCGATCGCGGTCCGGAATTCTACCCGGCCAGGGACCACCGCGAGGCGGATGGGTCTTCACCGAGGTCCCGCCGGCTGGTCCGCGGGCCATTTAGGGTCCCGCGAGGTACCGATCGCGGTCCGGAATTCTACCCGGCCAGGGACCACCGCGAGGCGGATGGGTCTTCACCGAGGTCCCGCCGGCTGGTCCGCGGGCCATTTAGGGTCCCGCGAATTACCGATCGCGGTCCGGAATTCTAGCCGGCCAGGGACCACCGCGAGGCGGATGGGTGGTCACCGAGGTCCCGCCGGCTGGTCCGCGGGCCATTTAGGGTCCCGCGAGTTAGCGATCGCGGTCCGGAATTCTAGCCGACTTGGGAACCAGCGAAGGCGGATAGGAAGTCAAGCGGGTCCCGCCGGCTGGTCCGCGGGCCATTTAGGGTCCCGCGAATTACCGATCGCGGTCCGGAATTCTAGCCGGCCAGGGACCACCGCGAGGCGGATGGGTGGTCACCGAGGTCCCGCCGGATGGTCCGCGGGCCATTTAGGGTCCCGCGAGTTAGCGATCGCGGTCCGGAATTCTAGCCGGCCAGGGACCACCGCGAGGCGGATGGGTCTTCACCGAGGTCCCGCCGGCTGGTCCGCGGGCCATTTAGGGTCCCGCGAGTTACCGATCGCGGTCCGGAATTCTACCCGGCCGGGGACCACCGCGAGGCGGATGGGTCTTCACCGAGGTCCCGCCGGATGGTCCGCGGGCCATTTAGGGTCCCGCGAGGTACCGATCGCGGCCCGGAATTCTAGCCGGCCAGGGACCACCGCGAGGCGGATGGGTCTTCACCGAGGTCCCGCCGGCTGGTCCGCGGGCCATTTAGGGTCCCGCGAGGTACCGATCGCGGTCCGGAATTCTACCCGGCCAGGGACCACCGCGAGGCGGATGGGTCTTCACCGAGGTCCCGCCGGCTGGTCCGCGGGCCATTTAGGGTCCCGCGAGGTACCGATCGCGGTCCGGAATTCTACCCGGCCAGGGACCACCGCGAGGCGGATGGGTCTTCACCGAGGTCCCGCCGGCTGGTCCGCGGGCCATTTAGGGTCCCGCGATGGTACCGATCGCGGTCCGGAATTCTACCCGGCCAGGGACCACCGCGAGGCGGATGGGTCTTCAACGAGGTCCCGCCGGCTGGTCCGCGGGCCATTTAGGGTCCCGCGAGTTAGCGATCGCGGTCCGGAATTCTAGCCGACTTGGGAACCAGCGAAGGCGGATGGGTGGTCACCGAGGTCCCGCCGGATGGTCCGCGGGCCATTTAGGGTCCCGCGAGTTAGCGATCGCGGTCCGGAATTCTAGCCGACTTGGGAACCAGCGAAGGCGGATAGGAAGTCAAGTGGGTCCCGCCGGCTGGTCCGCGGGCCATTTAGGGTCCCGCAAGTTAGCGATCGCGGTCCGGAATTCTAGCCGACTTGGGAACCAGCGAAGGCGGATGGGTGGTCACCGAGGTCCCGCCGGCTGGTCCGCGGGCCATTTAGGGTCCCGCGAGTTACCGATCGCGGCCCGGAATTCTAGCCGACTTGGGAACCAGCGAAGGCGGATAGGAAGTCAAGTGGGTCCCGCCGGCTGGTCCGCGGGCCATTTAGGGTCCCGCGAGTTAGCGATCGCGGTCCGGAATTCTAGCCGACTTGGGAACCAGCGAAGGCGGATGGGTGGTCACCGAGGTCCCGCCGGCTGGTCCGCGGGCCATTTAGGGTCCCGCGAGTTAGCGATCGCGGTCCGGAATTCTAGACGACTTGGGAACCAGCGAAGGCGGATAGGAAGTCAAGTGGGTCCCGCCGGCTGGTCCGCGGGCCATTTAGGGTCCCGCGAGGTACCGATCGCGGTCCGGAATTCTACCCGGCCGGGGACCACCGCGAGGCGGATGGGTGGTCACCGACGTCCCGCCGGCTGGTCCGCGGGCCATTTAGGGTCCCGCGAGTTACCGATCGCGGCCCGGAATTCTACCCGGCCGGGGACCACCGCGAGGCGGATGGGTCTTCACCGAGGTCCCGCCGGCTGGTCCGCGGGCCATTTAGGGTCCCGCGAGTTAGCGATCGCGGTCCGGAATTCTAGCCGACTTGGGAACCAGCGAAGGCGGATAGGAAGTCAAGTGGGTCCCGCCGGCTGGTCCGCGGGCCATTTAGGGTCCCGCGAGGTACCGATCGCGGTCCGGAATTCTACCCGGCCGGGGACCACCGCGAGGCGGATGGGTGGTCACCGACGTCCCGCCGGCTGGTCCGCGGGCCATTTAGGGTCCCGCGAGTTACCGATCGCGGCCCGGAATTCTACCCGGCCGGGGACCACCGCGAGGCGGATGGGTCTTCACCGAGCTCCCGCCGGGTGGTCCGCGGGCCATTTAGGGTCCCGCGAGGTACCGATCGCGGTCCGGAATTCTACCCGGCCGGGGACCACCGCGAGGCGGATGGGTGGTCACCGACGTCCCGCCGGCTGGTCCGCGGGCCATTTAGGGTCCCGCGAGTTACCGATCGCGGCCCGGAATTCTACGCGGCCGGGGACCACCGCGAGGCGGATGGGTCTTCACCGAGGTCCCGCCGGCTGGTCCGCGGGCCATTTAGGGTCCCGCGAGGTACCGATCGCGGTCCGGAATTCTACCCGGCCGGGGACCACCGCGAGGCGGATGGGTCTTCACCGAGGTCCCGCCGGCTGGTCCGCGGGCCATTTAGGGTCCCGCGAGGTACCGATCGCGGTCCGGAATTCTACCCGGCCGGGGACCACCGCGAGGCGGATGGGTCTTCACCGAGGTCCCGCCGGCTGGTCCGCGGGCCATTTAGGGTCCCGCGAGGTACCGATCGCGGTCCGGAATTCTACCCGGCCAGGGACCACCGCGAGGCGGATGGGTCTTCACCGAGGTCCCGCCGGCTGGTCCGCGGGCCATTTAGGGTCCCGCGAGGTACCGATCGCGGTCCGGAATTCTACCCGGCCAGGGACCACCGCGAGGCGGATGGGTCTTCCCCGAGGTCCCGCCGGCTGGTCCGCGGGCCATTTAGGGTCCCGCGAGGTACCGATCGCGGTCCGGAATTCTACCCGGCCAGGGACCACCGCGAGGCGGATGGGTCTTCACCGAGGTCCCGCCGGCTGGTCCGCGGGCCATTTAGGGTCCCGCGAGGTACCGATCGCGGTCCGGAATTCTACCCGGCCGGGGACCACCGCGAGGCGGATGGGTGGTCACCGAGGTCCCGCCGGCTGGTCCGCGGGCCATTTAGGGTCCCGCGAGTTAGCGATCGCGGCCCGGAATTCTAGCCGGCCGGGGACCACCGCGAGGCGGATAGGTCTTCACCGAGGTCCCGCCGGCTGGTCCGCGGGCCATTTAGGGTCCCGCGAGGTACCGATCGCGGTCCGGAATTCTACCCGGCCGGGGACCACCGCGAGGCGGATGGGTGGTCACCGAGGTCCCGCCGGCTGGTCCGCGGGCCATTTAGGGTCCCGCGAGTTCGCGGTCGCGGTCCGGAATTCTAGCCGGCCGGGGACCACCGCGAGGCGGATGGGTGGTCACCGAGGTCCCGCCGGCTGGTCCGCGGGCCATTTAGGGTCCCGCGAGGTACCGATCGCGGCCCGGAATTCTAGCCGGCCGGGGACCACCGCGAGGCGGATGGGTCTTCACCGAGGTCCCGCCGGCTGGTCCGCGGGCCATTTAGGGTCCCGCGAGTTAGCGATCGCGGTCCGGAATTCTAGCCGGCCGGGAACCACCGCGAGGCGGATGGGTGCTCACCGAGGTCCCGCCGGCTGGTCCGCGGGCCATTTAGGGTCCCGCGAGGTACCGATCGCGGTCCGGAATTCTACCCGGCCAGGGACCACCGCGAGGCGGATGGGTGGTCACCGAGGTCCCGCCGGCTGGTCCGCGGGCCATTTAGGGTCCCGCGAGTTAGCGATCGCGGTCCGGAATTCTAGCCGGCCCGGAGCCACCCAGAGGCCGTGCACACGCGCCGGGTGGCCGGAAATACCTCCAGCCGAGCGGACATGCACTTTGTAAGCACCTTGGACGAGATGGCTGAGCCTTACTCGACTTCCAGCACCCCGGCTAAGCGTTCTCCACGGCCCGCTGTGCTTCCAGAAGACCTCCAGCCGGTCCTCATGGTGCTTTACTCCTCACTCTCTAAGCCGGCCCAGGCTTCCAGCACCCCGGCTAAGCGTTCTCCACGGCCCGCTGTGCTTCCAGAAGACCTCCAGACGGTCCTCATGGTGCTTTACTCCTCACTCTTTAAGCCGAACGAGGCTTCCAGCACCCCGGCTAAGCATTTTACGCGGCCCGCCGAGCCTCCACAGCACTTCCAGCCGGTTCCACGGCTGCTTTCCTCCTCACTGTTTAAGCCGAACGAGGCTTCCAGAGCCCCGGCTAAGCGTTTTGCGCGGCCCGCTGAGCTTCCAGAGCACCTCCAGCCGGTTCCCCGGCTGCTTTCCTCCTCACTTTCTAAGCCGCCCGAGGCTTCCAGAGCCCCGGCTAAGCGTTCTCCACGTCCCGTTGATCTCCCCGGAGGTCGTAACGGGGAATTACCTCCCTCCAGCGGACACGGCGGGTAAATACGCCACCTCTCGCACTTAGCGCACACACCCGTTGCTGCGCGTCCGGTGGCACTTTGAGCGGCCAAACGGCGGGAGTAACAGTCACTCTCTTAAGTTAGGCTCATTTGACATTTTCTTGAACGGTTCGTGGATAAATATGTGATATATACTACATATGATCGCATTTATAGTCAAATCTTTTCAAAATGTCATTCTCCGGGTGCATTCCTCCTCGCTTCTTAAGCCGAACGAGGCTTCCAGAGCCCCGGTTAAGCGTTTTACGTGGCCCGCCGAGCCTCCACAGCACCTCCAGCCGGTTCTCCGGGTGCTCCCATCCTCACTGTTTAAGCCGAACGAGGCTTCCAGAGCCCCGGCTAAGCGTTTTACGCGGCCCGCTGAACTTCCACAGCACCTCCAGCCGGTTCTCCGGGTGCTCCCATCCTCACTGTTTAAGCCGAACGAGGCTTCCAGAGCCCCGGCTAAGCGTTTTACGCGGCCCGCTGAGCTTCCACCGCACCTCCAGCCGGTTCCCCGGCTGCTTTCCTCCTCACTGTTTAAGCCGAACGAGGCTTCCAGAGCCCCGGCTAAGCGTTTTGCGCGGCTCGCCGAACTTCCACAGCACCTCCAGCCGGTCCTCGGGGTGCTTTCTTCCCAACTATTGACGCCCGAGGAGGCTTCCAGCACCCCGGCTAAGCGTTCTCCGCGTCCCGCTGATCTTCCCGGAGCTTGTAACGGGGAAATACCTCCCTCTAGCGGACACGGCGGGTAAATACGCCACCTCTCGCACTTAGCGCACACACCCGTTGCTGCGCGTCTGATGGCACTTTGAGCGGCCAAACGGCGGGAGTAACTGTCACTCTCTTAAGGTAGGCTCACTTGAGATTTTTTTAACCGTCCGCGGAGGCGACCGGGACCACCGGGACAGCCGGGAGGCCGTGCGCGCGGGCCAAGTGGCCGAAAATAGCTCCAGGCCGACCGGATCGGCTAGTTGTAGGCACCGCGGATGAGATCGCGGAGCATTATTCGACTTCCAGCGGCCCGTGCGCTCACGCACGCCGCCCGGCACCTCCGGGAGGCCGTGCGCATGCGCAAGTTGCCGAAAATAGCTCCTAGCCGACCGGATCGGCTGTTTGTGAGCACCGCGGATGAGATCGCGGAGCTTCATCCGACTTCCAGCGGCCGGTGCGCTCGCGCACTCCACCCGGCACCTCCGGGAGGCCGTGCGCGCGCGCCAAGTGGCCCAAAATAGCTCCAGCCCAGCGGATCTGCACTCCGCGGATGAGATCGCGGAGCTTTTTTCGACTTCCAGCGGCCGGCGCGCACGACGAGCGGACCCGGTGACGGTCCAGCTCCACCCGGTACCTCGCACGGCCCGCTTCTCCCCCCCGCGCGGACTTCCGAGCGCTCGGGGAGACGTTCGGAAGCCGCCGGTGACGTTGGAGCGGGGAAATACCTCCCTCCAGCGGACACGGCGAGTAAATACACCTTCGGCCAAACGGCGGGAGTAACTATGACTCTCTTAAGGTAGCGGCACTCGACATCTTTTTCACGGTTCGTGGACGACCCGGCCGGTTCTCGGGGGTGCTTTTTCTCCTAACTCTTGACCCCCGAGGAGGCTTCCAGAGCCCCGGCTAAGCGTTTTACGCGGCCCGCTGAACTTCCACAGCACCTCCAGCCGGTTCTCCGGGTGCTCCCATCCTCACTGTTTAAGCCGAACGAGGCTTCCAGAGCCCCGGCTAAGCGTTTTACGCGGCCCGCCGAGCTTCCACAGCACCTCCAGCCGGTTCTCATGATGCATTCCTCCTCACTTTCTAAGCCGAACGAGGCTTCCAGAGCCTCGGCTAAGCGTTTTACGCGGCCCGCTGAGCTTCCACAGCACCTCCAGCCGGTTCCCCGGGTGCTTTCCTCCTCACTATTTAAGCCGAACGAGGCTTCCAGAGCCTCGGCGAAGCGTTTTACGCGGCCCGCTGGACTTCCAGAGCACCTCCAGCCGGTTCCCCGGGTGCTTTCCTTCTCACTGTTTAAGCCGAACTAGGCTTCCAGAGCCCCGGCTAAGCGTTTTACGCGGCCCGCCGAGCCTCCACAGCACTTCCAGGCGGTTCTCCGGGTGCTTCACTCCTCACTCTTTAAGCCGAACGAGGCTTCCAGAGCCCCGGCTAAGCGTTTTACGCGGCCCGCTGAGCTTCCACCGCACCTCCAGCCGGTTCCCCGAGTGCTTTACTCCTCACTTTCTAAGCCGAACGAGGCTTCCAGAGCCCCGGCTAAGCGTTCTCCGCGTCCCGCTGATCTTCCCGGAGCTTGTAACGGGGAAATACCTCCCTCTAGCGGACACGGCGGGTAAATACGCCACCTCTCGCACTTAGCGCACACTCGCGTTGCTGCGCGTCTGATGGCACTTTGAGCGGCCAAACGGCGGGAGTAACTGTCACTCTCTTATGGTAGGCTCACTTGAGATTTTTTTAACCGTCCGCGGAGGCTACCGGGACCACCGGGACAGCCGGGAGGCCGTGCGCGCGGGCCAAGTGGCCGAAAATAGCTCCAAGCCCAGCGGATCGGCTGTTTGCAAGCACCGCGGATGAGATCGCGGAGCTTTATCCGACTTCCAGCGGCCGGTGCGCTCGCGCACTCCACCCGGCACCTCCGGGAGGCCGTGCGCGCGCGCCAAGTGGCCCAAAATAGCTCCAGCCCAGCGGATCGGCTCTTTACAAGCACCGCGGATGAGATCGCGGAGCATTATTCGACTTCCAGCGGCCCGTGCGCTCACGCACTCCACCCGGCACCTCCGGGAGGCCGTGCGCGCGCGCCAAGTGGCCGAAAATAGCTCCAAGACGACCGGATCGGCTGTTTACAAGCTCCGCGGATGAGATCGCGGAGCTTTATGCGACTTCCAGCGGCCGGTGCGCTCGCGCACTCCACCCGGCACCTCCGGGAGGCCGTGCGCGCGCGCCAAGTGGCCCAAAATAGCTCCAGCCCAGCGGATCTGCACTTTACAAGCTCCGCGGATGAGATCGCGGAGCTTCATTCGACTTCCAGCGGCCGGTGCGCTCGCGCACTCCACGCGGCACCATCCGGGAGGCCGTGCGCGCGCGCCAAGTGGCCCAAAATAGCTCCAGCCCAGCGGATCGGCTGTTTACAAGCACCGCGGATGAGATCGCGGAGCTTTATTCGACTTCCAGCGGCCGGCGCGCACGACGAGCGGACCAGGTGACGGTCCAGCTCCACACGGTACCTCGCACGGCCCGCTTCTCCCCCCCGCGCGGACTTCCGAGCGCTCGGAGAGACGTTCGGAAGCCGCCGGTGACGTTGGAGCGGGGAAATACCTCCCTCCAGCGGACACGGCGAGTAAATACACCTTCGGCCAAACGGCGGGAGTAACTATGACTCTCTTAAGGTAGCGGCACTCGACATCTTTTTCACGGTTCGTGGAGGACCCGGCCGGTTCTCGGGGGTGCTTTTTCTCCTAACTCTCGACGCCCGAGGAGGCTTCCAGAGCCCCGGCTAAGCGTTTTCCGCTGGCCGATGAGCTTCCAGAGCACCTCCAGCCGGTTCTCATGGGGCTTTCCTCCTAACTCTTGAAGCCCGAGGAGGCTTCCAGAGCCCCGGCTAAGCGTTTTACGCGGCCCGCCGAGCTTCCACAGCACCTCCAGCCGGTTCTCATGATGCATTCCTCCTCACTTTCTAAGCCGAACGAGGCTTCCAGAGCCCCGGCTAAGCGTTTTACGCGGCCCGCCGAGCTTCCACAGCACCTCCAGCCGGTTCTCATGATGCATTCCTCCTCACTTTCTAAGCCGAACGCGGCTTCCAGAGCCCCGGCTAAGCGTTTTACGCGGCCCGCTGGACTTCCACAGCACCTCCAGCCGGTTCCCCGAGTGCTTTCCACCTCACTTTCTAAGCCGAACGAGGCTCCAAGCGCCCCGGCTAAGCGTTCTCCGCGTCCCGGTGATCTTCCCGGAGGTCGTAACGGGGAAATACCTCCCTCCAGCGGACACGGAGAGAAATTACACCGCCTCTCGCACACAGGCGGGTAAACGGCGGGAGTAACTATGACTCTCTTAAGGTAGCCTGACTTGACATCTGTTTAACGGTTCGTGGATAAATACATGATATATACAACTTATGCTCGCATTTACAGCCAAATAATATAAAGTGAGCATTCGGTTATAAACATTGTATTCATAATGTTTATAGGTGATGTTAATATTTATATATTTAATGTTTATAGGTGATGTTAATATTTATATATTTAATGTTTATAGGTGATGTTAATATTTATATATTTATTTTGTACATCATGTTATGGTTGTACGACACTTGCTATAGGATCATGATGTGATCATATCGGCGGGAGTCGGCCCGGGCTCCGGGTGAAGAGGCCGAATTCTCGACACTCGCGGCCGACCGGGGAACCAGCAGAGGCGGACGCATCGCGGTGCGAGAGCCCTTGGCACTTAGAAAAAATTTGGCAAAAGTCGCTCCGGGCTCCGGGTGGAGAGGCCGAATTATCGCCACTCGCGGCCGACCGGGGAACCAGCAGAGGCGGACGCATCGCGGCGCGAGAGCCCTTGGCACTTAGAAAAAAAATGGCAAAAGTCGCTCCGGGCTCCGGGTGAAGAGGCCGAATTCTCGCCACTCGCGGCCGACCGGGGAACCAGCGAAGGCGGGTAAGCTTTCTAGGGAGCCCCGCCGGCTGGTCCGCGGGCCGAACGTGGTCCCGTAAAGTACCGACAGCGGACGCCGACCCACGCCCGGTAAGAACCACCGAGAGGCGGACACGCTCTCCGACGAGCCCCGCCGGCCGTTCCGCGGCGGGAAATGCGCCCTCTGGCGGACACGCCGTTGTAAATGAATGGGCTTTGGCACTTAGTGCATTTTCGCAAAAGTTGAGCCGCGCTCCGGGCGAAGAGGCCGAATTCTCGCTACTCGCGGCCGACCGGGGAACCAGCGAAGGCGGGTAAGCTTTCAAGAGAGCCCCGCCGGCTGGTCCGCGGGCCGAACGTGGTCCCGTAAAGTACCGACAGCGGACGGCGACCCACGCCCGGCAGGAACCACCGAGAGGCGGACACGCTCTCCGACGAGCCCCGCCGGCCGGTCCGCGGCGGGAAATGCGCCCTCTGGCGGACACGCCGTTGTAAATGAATGGGCTTTGGCACTTAGTGCATTTTCGCAAAAGTTGAGCCGCGCTCCGGGCGAAGAGGCCGAATTCTCGCCACTCGTGGCCGACCAGGGAACCAGCGAAGGCGGGTAAGCTTTCAAGAGAGCCCCGCCGGCTGGTCCGCGGGCCGATTATGGTCCCGTCACCCACCGACAGCGGACGCCGACCCACGCCCGGCAAGGAACCACCCAGAGGCGGACACGCTCTCCGAC